>NC_136712.1:5159974-5240542 GCF_947650265.1 Symphodus melops
TCACTCTCTTTTCACACGGACTGCGTGTGGACAGAAAACCTATCACCCTCGCACATTTCAACGCCTCACCTCAGCGTCTCTTTGATGTGGACCTCGGATGGAGTTATGATGAACGACAGTATGGACTTGTGTGTGTGTGTGTGTGTGTGTGTGCGTTTTTGTATAATGCACAGGGCCTAATCCTGCAGTGTCTAAAGAAGGCAGGAACCATCTGGTGTTGGGATGTGAGACAATCTGCCCCATTTGGAGAGGTGACAAAGAAGGTGATAAGCACAGGAACATGGCGCGCACACACACACGCACAATTCAGGAGGGTTTTTTTTTTTTTTGGAAGAAAAGCAATCCAGCACACGTTTCATTTACTACTTAGTGCACATATCTCTAGTCTCTATGGTAACTAGTAGCCGTCATGGCAACAGAGAACAAGCAGTAGAAGAAAGGCTCAACTCCTGTAACTGTCCTCAATTCAAATATGAACCCCTTGTACAGTTTTTCAGTGTGTGTGTGTGTGTGTGTGTGTGTGTGTGTGTGTGTGTGTGTGTGTGTGTGTTTTCCCCTTTTGTAGCTGCATGCTGTGAAAGCAGGGAATGCAGGTACATGTCAGGTCCTGTAAGTTAATCACATAGACATCTCTACGTGAGCACACGGTGAACACACGCCGACAGGCCCTTCACACGACAGACCGGCACGTTTGAGACTCATCCTGTCTCAGAGTTACGGGATTCTGACGTTCCAATGCGCGTGTGGCGTTTTCTTGGAACTTAATGAACTTTAATAAGAGAGCGAGAAAAGTCAGATGGAGCCTGAGTAAAGCTGTACAAGAAGTAATCGATTACTTTACAGCCAGGAGGCAAACAGGACGGACGCGATTGTATCAGTCCAAACTAACTCACCGCAGTCCTGCACGGAAAAGATGAAGAATCCTGTCAACCTGGATTAACACACAACTGTGATTCCTGTCTGGTTATTTCAATAATGAACTGCTCTTAAATTTGACGCATCTGTTGCTATGGCAACAATTTGATCATTTGCTATTTCATCAACCTTTATCAACAACAGCAACAACTGAATGACTATGTGAAAAACTCAAATGTAGACAAACACCTTTGACCTTCCCAACCACCCTCTCCAAACCACACACGCACACACACACACACACACACACACACACACACACACACACACACACACACACACACATCTGAGACGGCCTCCTCTGTGATATCAGGGCCACTCGTCTAGAAGACATTAAGGGAATTGTTCCTTGAGGACCGGAGACTATCTGCACTCCACCGCCGTGAACGTGGCTTTCCAAAATGAAATCCATTTCTAATTGCCTCGCTCACAGCCTCTCTGAGGACTCTCCTGAAATGAGAGCAATTTGCAGCCTTGATGCAGCAGTTTTGTACTTCACTTTTTCTCAAAAACGAGGCGGTCTGACGGAAGTCAGAGGCAGCAGCACCACCATGTGGATGTCGACGGGATGTGTGTGTGTGCAGCTCACGTCACTGCAGGGAAACGTATGTGAGGACATGAGAGGATCCATCTATCTGCCTAAAACACACAAGATGCAATAAAACCGACAGCCTGATAGAAAAAAAGAATTCTTTCAGGCTCATCTTCAGACTTAATTAAAACATTTTATCTGAAGCATTCACCGTAATCCCTTGATGGATAACTTTAAGGTTATGTTGCTGCTAAATAACTGATTTAAGGTTATAAAAGAGAGATACTTTCAAAGGCCTTCAGAGACGTTCTTACCTGTAAATATATCCATGAATGAGGTTCAATTCCTGATGTAGTTCTTTTAAATCGTCCTGCTCTAAATAAAGCCCATATATAAAGTGTAAAATATTCACCAAGCACATCAAGCTAAAATCCCAAACAAGTCTTTACCCTGTTGAGTCTCAGGGCTTCACAGCTTATGACAGTAAATTAGTCTGGAGACGAGCTGTCAGCTTTTACCAGGAGACTTGAGATATTAAAAGCAGGCTTGATAGAGACTTTCTGTCTCGTCGTTTAAAGTACCTGACGCAGCTCGCCCGGATGAGTTTGAGTTCAGCGGGGGTAAATGAGGGGCTCGCTGAGGAGCGACACGCTTTAAAAACGGCTTCTCTCTCACACAGTTTACAATCTGAAGAGCGACTCAAACATGAAGAGGAATCAGTGGCGGTATATTTGATTTATTTCCACAGTTAAAACTCTGTGTGTGTGTGTGTGTGTGTGTGTGTGTGTGTGTGTGTGTGTAAATGTGGACGAGCAGGATTAAAAGGTGTTTTGAGATTCTCCTCCAATCCCACAGCAGCAGGACAGCACATATGTGCCCAGTAAAAGGAAACACACACACACACACACACACACACACACACACACACTTGTATACACACTTCAAATTTTGTAAAAATGTTCATAAAGGGCTTAACGCTCCGCCCTCGTCTCCCTGGACACAACAGCATCTGTTGCCCGTAGCGATAATCTAGTGATTACATGAAAGCAGCCAAATTCTTTTTCGACTCATTGTCCCCCCCCCCCCCCCCCCCCCCCCCACAATGACAGAGACAGCATACAGCTGCAGGGGCACACAGTCATCAGAGCAGCTTGCGCAGCAGACACAAACAACATTCACCCTTTCACACAGACCGTCATGAGATCTGTCTGAAATCAGGAAATATGTCAAAACTCTTCCACCTCCGAGAAGTCTCTGGGGGGCGTGTGGGTAACTTTATATTATTAGTCTTATGACTTGCATATAGTTTCCTCGGATGATTCCTTGATGTGTTTCTGGGACCGAGTTCTACAGAAATACAGTAGGGAAAAAAAGCTCTTTTAATGCATGTTTGGGCACACGTGCAAGCTGCTTTCAAGATCTCTGTGATTTTCATTCATGTTTGTCCGTGACTTTTAAGGCTGCTCAAGTGCTTTTAATCTTGAACTGAGCATGAAGTGTGTCCCTGTCCTCATCCAGTTATAATGAAACGTGGAGGTGATGTGTTGCCTGGTTACCTTTAGCGGCCTCTTGTGGCTTCAGACAGCACTGCAGTGAGGCGACGCTCAAGTGTGTCGGGTATTAAATTGGTTCGAGAGTGAAATCACAACATGCAGTATTTTCAAAGTTCATGCACATGCAGGTCGGATTATTTTGTAAAAGCATCAAATACTCCACATGTTCACGAAGCCGAGTCAAAGGCGTTTCGGTTTTCTAGAACTGAGATGACGTTGATGTACAGTGTGCCATTTGTTTGTTTGAAAATGGCACATTTAAACCATTTTACACCTTCTACCTCTCACATATGCATCCAGGAACACACACATACACACACACACACACACACACACACACACACACACACACACAAGCACAGCATGTGGGTGGCATCCCCAGCGCTGTGAAACATCTTGCATCCCACATGCTTATATAACTCCCTCTCCACCTCCTCCAGCTGATCACTCATCACTTTATCACTTTATCCTCCGATGGGAAAGAAAAACTCTCGGGCTCACATCGAGCACCCTCAGCCATCCTGCGTGATTTCAAAGGGGCAAATCACTGCAATGAGATCAGAACGCAGCGAATCCAGACTCCACTGAAGATTTCACGCTGCTAAAAAAAAAAAAAAAAAAATCGAATCATAAACCTCGGCTTCTTGTGACAACATCGGAGCTCAAATGTCAAACCTCGTTAACGTCCGCCTCTCCTGATATTTACAGAAGGAGAGAATTCAATCGAGAGAACCCGGCTGCAAACGATCAACCTGCAAATACGGAAACCACAAAATCTCAAGGTGTCGAGCTTTTATGGCAAGAAATGAAATCAAGTAAAAGATGCTGATAGGTTATGATATAATCTCCTCCCTCATGTTTGTATTCAGAGCACACATTGCTCAGTAATGAGCAGAAATGCCTGAGCTGCATTCTTCACAGTACGGCCTCAGCATGGCTCCTACTGAAGAAACTTTCACATCCACTTCAGACTTTTTCTGATATGTAGCCAAATGCACAAAGTGTGTGTGTGTGTGTGTGTGTGATGTATATCTGATGTGATAAATCGAGCTGCAGAAACAGATCGGGCCTGTCATCATGGTGAGAGAGGACAACAAAGGAACAAGCACCCAGCTGAGTCACCTCAGTCCAAAATATATACAAAGAGCTTCAAAGTTATTTTCACTGCTTGAAGATGTTTATCACGTCTATAAAATGTATTCCAAAATAAAAGATACAACTGTTTTGTGGGGACACAGGAGGGATCGCTGTATCACTGAAAGACGGCGTTGCTTGATTAAAAAAAATTTGAAGAGAAGAAGACGGTTCACTCTACAAAATCAAATCTGACGGGAGGATTC
This sequence comes from Symphodus melops, assembly GCF_947650265.1. Lineage (NCBI taxonomy): Eukaryota > Metazoa > Chordata > Actinopteri > Labriformes > Labridae > Symphodus > Symphodus melops. Next base: position 5,164,315 of record NC_136712.1, read on the forward strand.
TTGATGTGTCCTTTAAATCAGAACTTCTTTCTTAAAGGGTACATGTAGTGTTATTCCCTTTTTTTTGATTTACGCCAACAAACCCCTCCAAACAGCAGCAAAAAACAACAGATGAGTTTGGGTCTGAATACTTTTAGAGTCACTCAACCCAGAGCTTGTTGCTTTTTACGGTGAACAAGAATTCATTTTGTTTTTCAATTTCAGAAAGTCAGGACAGAGATCAGAGAATCATTTTAAAATACTGATCGTTATAAAAGCAGAAGAGTATCCCAACTTTTTGTCCTGGGTTGGACTCAATAACCCAATAAACCCTGGAACACTACATTTCCCATAATGCAACCCAATAGTGTATGTCAGTCTTTTTGCTGGCTGCTGGATCCCAGTGTCTTTTACAATCCTCTCCCTTTTACCATGAAATACAGTAACAACCACCATGATGTGCTGTGGTTACATCAAAACATGTCATATCATGTAAATATTATGTGAAATATTCTATTTAAAAAAAGAGGGAACATATTTGGTATCAGTGTTTTAAATAAAGGTCAGTCATTTCTTAAAGCATCCAGGCAGAGCAGTTACTGTTGAGCTGTTGCTGGAGATTATTTTCAGCTATTGATTTATTCATTTTTGATTCCTTATACAGCAACCAGACTGGGCTCAGAAATGTAGGACGTCACCCAAAGCCACAGTGAGTCTCCTTTGTCGATTTATTTTTTTAAAAATATGAACGACAATGGTGGCTTGCTGCACATAGTAATGAAATATAGTAAGTTTTTTTATATGCTGTGTTTTTTTAAAGGGATTTGTTGGCAATGACAAACAGATGTAATGTCATGGAGCTTTTCGTTTAGAGGGAATCATTTGGACGCGTGCACATCAAAGACGGAAGAGGAAATAAACGGTCGACTTACATTGATGAGCTCGATCTCCCAGATCTTCTTGACCAGCTCCATGGATGTGTAACCGTTGATAAGGAAAGACTTTGTGTAGTCGCCGAGCTCCAACGACTCCAGCCACTCGGCCACCGACGTGGGGTTGTTCCCATCGTAGCCGACAGGTCGCACCTTCAGGACAGACAGAACGCAGGACAATCAGGGAGAGGGCTCCTCTGCGCTTCCCGGCTTCTTTTTGGTCGTTCTTCGTAAGACTTTGAAAGTTGCGGACATCTCGTCACGATCAATGCTCTGCAGGTTTTATGACCTACTTTCATCAATGTATGGATAGATGTGTTGTCTTTATTTCCCCACCCATATGCTGCACTTTTATTAACCTGGAGCTTTATTGCACAGAGCAGCTGGGATCATTAGGTACACTGTGTACAAATGCCAACTATGTTACAGCTGAATCCTTATATAACAGGGCAGCTGTGTGAATCCAGTTTATTTATACTATATTTGATGTGAGGCACTTTTTTCCCCCGATTTTCTGTCTTCAATATGATGCGACAGCCTGGTTTAAACATGAGGTCCATTAAAAATGTAAGGCCATATGAATATATATGGTGAATACTTCACCAGTTCAGAAGGATGCACGAGGACACAGCTTGGAAGCTACACATTCTTTTAAAAGTAGGGCACAACTTTACGACGACATGCTACATTTAAATCACACACACACACACACACACATTTTTGTAGTAAGAGCACACAAGCCTAACTTTAGAGAAAAAGTCAAAATAGTGGGGCAGACAACTCATCATTCATTCACTTTTATTCCGACAGCCAAAACAGCTTCAGAGAGTTTACAGCTCTTCAGACAAACGCCGCACCTTTAAGCTAAGCATGTTAGCCTGCATGTGTGAGGGCTGACTCAAGTTAGAGGTTGACATCTTAGAGGGTGTTTTGGAAAGTTAAAGGAGGGTGAGAAAAGGAGAGTGCTGACTGAAGATCAAAGTTAGTGGGGTGTTTGAATAAAACCAGCTTTTCTCTGAGCTCTCCATCCTCTTTTTTTGCAGACTCCTTTTTTTTTTTTTTTGGCTCTCTCTCCATGCTGCCACACACCTTTGATCTTTCTTTTTAGACTTGCACACACACATACACACACACACACATATACAGACATTTGACATTGCACAAACTTTTATATAAGCATGTAAGTCATCTTTATATCATTTATAAACCATTTGCTACTTTTAAAGCAGCCGTTGGCTTCCAAGCCAAAGTCTCTGTATTTTTTATATCCGAGTGTCACAGATGCACGTCACTACAGAAGACGCAGCTCTGTGTGAGCAGTTTCTTGCATCACTGATCTCGATGAGGATTGGACGCTGTGCTCTGTAGCTTAGTGCATGTTTTCCTGAATCCCTAACTGATTGGCACATTGTTTAAGTACTGTGCACAACATGCACAGAAAAATCCAGCCATCCAGAGAGGATCTCACAGATGGAGATTTGGACAAACAAACGTGGCTGCAGCTGAATGATCAGCACTTTGTTGACTATCTGAAACTGGAATAAAATCCTTTTTTTTGTTGTTTTTTTTAAATGTATGACAGCTTTCACTTTCATGAGACCTTTTATCTCGTGCATGAGAATGGAAAGCTGAGATTTATTTCACATTCTCTCAGGGTATTGATTAGTTGCAGTTCTCACCCTAGGCAGCAGCCGTATGGCCTGCAGGAGGCGCTGTCTGTGGGCCGAGTTAAGAATGCCGATCTCCAGCAGGTCCTGGTCCTCCACCACATTGCTGCCCTGCAGAAGAAAAGAAAACAGCTATGTTAGTATTTCTGCAGAATCTAACAATGCAACAGCGTGTGCAGGTCAAAAGAACGAGGCATCAAAAAGAAAAATAACTTAGAAGAGAAGGTGTCAGGAAACAAACACAAAAGACTGTCTGTACGGCTGTCATTCAGAGTTTCACCTGTAATGAATCCAATGGGACACCTAAAGAGATCTATCAGTCTCCCCCCTCCTGAGAGTTAGAATAAGAAAGTGTGCCTACAGACAGATAATGGGAGGATGGATGAGACGTGGTGTGCATCGAGAAAGATCTCAGCCAAAAATAATTTAAAAATACAGTCAGACAGAAGTTTTACTCCTGTCAGTCCGTCCACATCTCCCTCCTGTCAGACTAATAACACTGACAAACATCGAGGAGACACCACAGTAAATGCAGGTAGAAATCAGACCTGTGCTTTTTTATTCTTTAACTCTCCTCCTGAGTCGACTCTGAGGCCCTCGTACCTTCGAAAAAAAGACCTCTGAGGCTGTGACATTTTAATTCTAGATAGGAGGCGATTTTCACCGCAGCTCCCAGAAGGAGCAATCTGTGTTCGAGTGGCTTTACATTTAAGACTGCGGATCTGTAAGGCTAAGCTTTCTTCATTCCCAGACACTAATGACTCTAATGACGAGAACTGGCCCAGTCTACAAAACGGTCATAACTTGACAAGAAGCTAAAATATCCAACATGGGAGTCAGGAGAAGGGAAATGTCAGGTAATTCCCAAAGCTGAACTTGTCACCACATCTTGAGTTGATGGGAACTTGTCCTGAAGATTGTGCTTCTGTACTGAACACTTCCTACGTTTCATTTTCAAACAAGGTTGGAAAAAGAAGTTATAAAGAAAATCTACCGCAGGGAGTCGTTTGGATCCTTTGCATGTTCAAAGAAAATATGGAAATCTTCACACTCAGTTGTGAAACCAACAGAGATAGGGGTGGCAAAAAATATCAATACAAGACACTACATTGTCCTCCTGATTGTATGACATAACTATCTCATCGCTGAGGCCACATATCGATTTGACTTTCCATGACACTTCCTCATGACTCCTCACGGTCATGTTTGCTTTTGTTAATTACGTATGTCTCAACCATTCATTGATGTACATACACTTAGAGGAACCTAAATTAGTTATGATCATAGACTGTAAATAAACATGGACGAAGCCTGATTGATGTCACCCATTGGCTTCTTCAGGGCTGTTTTCGAAGCCAATCAAGGGCGGTTGCTGTATTGATAAATGAAAGTTGAAAATCTCTCCAAACTTTGGACAGGAAATCCCCTTGAAACGGAGCGCTGCTGGTGCAGACTTATTAGAAAAGACCTCTCCAGGGCTCTATTAGTGTGCCCCTGCACTGTCTGTGAATCCTGAGGCAGCAGCTGACTTGGACTGATCCCGTGGCTAAACGTATTCCTTCCTTATTCTCTTCACCAACCTGAAAGCCGACCGGGGGCCTGTGAGAAGAGTGCAGCTCATAGATCAGCTCCCAGGCTGATTAATAGAGCCCAGAGTAACCACGCTACAACTTCAGAGCAGAGTAATGAATCGTGGAGTAGAGGGGGGGATCCAGAGACATGACTAATTGCTCCCCGTTGAGATCCTGACAGAAAGAGATAGAGTTCCTTCACGTTCGTTTGTTCTTTCTCCAAACCTGTCTTATCTTGTTTCCCTTTGTGTCGTAACATTATGCTTGTCCCATATCTGCCACCTCTCGATGCAGATGATGGATCAGGGGATAAATATACTACGGACTTATCAATATCACTCGACTGAGGATTAATGACTCTTTCCCCTCTCGATATCTGATACATTACTTGTTGTATCAAAGAAATCACTATTATTGCATCTTGCCTGTGTGTTCATCAACACTTGAATGAACACTAATGATCTCTTTTACCTGAGGGGGGAAGCTGCCATACAGTCAATAACACGTCCATATCCCTCTCCAGAGGGTCACAAAGCTCGGGGTGACGGGAATTAAAATTCAAGCAGAGCGGCAGGGGGGTTGAGGCAATACTAGAGAGGAGACCAAAGTTTATACTCAGAGATAGAAGTGAAGGCCATTATCAACCCCAACAAGCTTAGAGAAGCACTACAAATCACCCGTGGCTTACTGAGTCTCTTCTCCATTCGCATGTATTCATCCCTCGCCCCTTTTTTTCCCCTTTAGAAATCGTTCTCGTCTGCCTAACTCTTCATCTGTTCTCTGTCCTCGTCTGCTCTTTTAGTCCCTTATCTAAATTCATTTCTGATTCTTTTCAAAGTTGTTAGTGTTGCATTTATCTTTTTTTGGCATACGTGCAAAGGCAGTGTCGTAAGTTTCTCTAACTTCTTGGCAGTGTGATGCTCATGAATTTCTCTCCCTGTATAATTAAGTCTTCTATGAGGCAGATTAGACGTCCCTCTTAAAAGGAATATGGATACAAACAATATTTCATTTCAAATAGTGTTGTTTCCTCTGTCTGGGGAACAGTTGGGTCAAATTAATTTCCCCTGTCTGATTCTTATCAGCTCCAGTTCCTTTGCTTCCTGCCACACCGCATCGAAGGTTATCTCTTCATTTCTGTTATCTATCTGGCTTTGTGCCCCAATATATTTGTGATTTCATCTACAGACTAACCCTGCTGTGTCTTCATAAACCAGCTTCTAACTTTACTTTATGTCACTTTGCTGAAAGGAAACCAAATAAACAGGATGGTGAAAGAGCTTTGCACCTATACTTTCACCTTTTGCTCCAGGAGAGGTTCTGAAATATTTCCTTCCACATTCTGGTCACGCTCCTGGGGAGTCTTGCGTGTTGTGTCGTGAGGAGGGTGTGCATGTTTGAGGGTAATGATGAGTGTTAACAGGGACAGTTTGCCTGCCGTCTGAGGACTAACCAAGGTGAATGGGCTCTTTGCTACACATTTGTCTCATAAAGATGCAGAGCATCAACCCTTAAGTGATTCTGAACACGCACAAACTTGACAAGCGGCTTTGAATCACAGGCAATATTTTTCCTTTGATTGGATGCATTTGAAAGAACACATGTTGCCTTTAAGGTCGTCAACAGAATTTGAAACTTAAATCAAACATCATCACTATTTATTTCCACTACCATGGAAACAAAAATCCCGGGCACCAGATATTGGGTAATATCTTCTTTGCACACAGTCAAAATTACACAAATACAAATGTTTCTTGTGTTTTGGTTCAGTCTCCCTGATCTCAGATTGTTTCCTGTCCGAGGAGTCAACAGCTTTCAAAGAAAAGGCTTTTTATAAGCATGTTGCAAAGATGGTAACTACCTGGTCATCAAAGAAAACCTTACACTAGCTTAAATGTGACGACAATTATCATGAGGCTAACATTTGCTGGTTGTCCCAAATATGATTCTAAATACAGATCGATAAAAAGATATTGATCTCGGCTCCTTCAAGCAGAATTTATTGAAGTTTTTATGAACACAATGGCACGTATTCGCTCATGGTACTTTATCTGCATAACACCAAACGAGAACGGGCAAGGCTACTGACTAGCTTGTGAACTAAGTGAAGCATTTAGCAGCTAATGAGACAGATAGTGATTATTATTAGAGTTACGTTCTTTGAATTGCAAGAAATAAAACTTGAAGTTATAGTTTATGTTGCTCTGTGTTATTTCTCATCATTGTTAGTTTAAAACCTTTAAAACTCTGCCTTACGTCTTTGGCCTGACCTACAGCCAACTAGCTAGTTAGCTGTCTGGATAGAAAACTGACTTGAGTCATTGTTTTTACAATGTTTGTTTAAAAGCTGATTGGCATCAAATGCTCCTTTTTTTGTGTTCGGCTGCAGTCAGTGTCATGCTGTTTGAGCTTCATGTGTACACTCACTAGATAAAGTGTCTCTTTATGTCCTTCATTCATTTATTCACTTCCACTCTCCCCCTCTCTCTCATTTTAATACATAAGCATGTGTATACAGTCATTTAAAAGCTGCATGATTGGTTTCTATCCAGTGTCCTTCATATCTAACATCGTCACCATAACAACCAGTCCGCCCCATTGCTGTTAGTCCATCAGTCTTGCAGCGCTTGTCCTCTACTGGCTGGTAAAGGTGAGTGGACACACCCCCTGGAATGACCCCCATTAGTAGTAAATGTTGATGGTGGATTGGTCCATGTTGATAAGTGCATGGCTGCATATATTCCTGCAAAGAACAGGCAGCCTACAGATCTGACTTAAGGTCAAATTCATTTGCAAAACCAATCAGTCCAACTTGAACCGGCCCTAAGATGAAAAAAAAATCTTTCATTTTCTATTGCACAGACTTGTTTAAGGGTTGAATCTGCCTTTTAACTCGATTTTCCCATTGAGTGTGGCTGAAATAAATGTGACCCAAACCTCTCCTTGAATCTGTAATCAAACAGAGCGCTGCAAACACTGATCTACTCCCTGTGGTCTGCACCTCAACTGCATTAATACCCATTTGTCTGCCACCAAGAGCTTTTCCAAGGTCTCGAAAGATTCACTTTCCTTCTCTTTAGTCACAAAAAAGAAAACAGAGGTTAAAAACTCCACTCAGCAAGAGGGACTCCAGAAGAAAAACTTTACACAGAGAAGAGAGCCAGAGAGACAGACCCAGTCACAAAAGGGACTTTGAAGTCACATTGATGTTTTCTCAGCTTTTCAAATCTCAGCTCTTTTCAGTATTTGTTTTTTTTGGCTGTGATTCTCTTTCTCCCTGTTCTTTGTTGTTTTGATATCAGTAACTGTTTAAAACCATGTGCTTTTTAATGCATCCATTTGAGGTCTTACTAAATCACTCTGGCAACATGTTCTACCTAAATCACACATCATGCTTAGATAAGGAGAAATAGGATGGAATAACGAAGAGGACCTCAAATGTGAAGGCGAGGGAAGGAAGCAGGAGAGAGTCCTGCTGAGGTTTGCATGATGTGTCCGTCACAGTGGCTCACGTGGAACATTTCAATTAACTTCTGCAGAGATCTGAGATGTTTTAATGTTGACAAGCAAAGAGTGTTATTCTGTCATTCACGACACACAAAATGCACAGAAAAAAATGGCAAGTTTCCTCATTGGCCAAAATCAATTCATTGGTCTAAGTCAAACACTTGTGACTGAAAACAGAGACACACACTGACCACGTGTGGGAGAAACGCACTAAAAAAAGAAACGGAGAGATTCTGTGATTTCCTTGTTGCCAGAGCAACCAAACGATTAGATGCAGGTCACACTGAGCAGAGGACCAGAACACACACACACACGCACGCACACACACACACACGCACACACACACACACACACGCACACACACACACACACACATTTTACACACTTAGATATTGACATAGAAAAGCCTCAAACTGTTATTGGTCGGTCAGAAAGGACATGAAACTGCATCCTCTGACCTGGAAGTCTTCTTGGCATACCTATAGCTGTCTCTCATTGGATGTGACGTATAGAAGGATTTCAACATTGTGGGTTTTGTCATAGAGTTTGAGTTGAGGCAGGTTTTTACATAAAAAAAGAAAGAAAGAAGAAACACACAAAAGCTGAAGATCTGAAGTGAAAGCTCTGGATATAGCATCTGAAAATGGAGGACTTAGGTAGGCTAACTTTACTCGTTTACACATTGCATTAACACTTCGTCTGCATTGACTGCTTGAGATCAGAACTCACTTGTCTTTCTGACATACAAATAAGCACCCACCCGTTTCATAATTCTTAATGCATCTCCTTTACAGCACGCAGGAGCGTTTGCACAAGCAAACCAACTCTGACCATGGCGTGCATCCTCTGTATGTGGTCTGAGCTGAGGGATCTCAATCCGCCCCTCAGAAAGCGTCGGGGTGCGTTCACATCAAGCGTCAAGGCTATCCACTTAATCACCCAAAATGTCGCCTCTGAGGCTAACAAGCTAATGCTATCTTCTTTGAATTCTAATTAAAATGATATGCACTGGGACACTGATTTCATAACCAGTGTCTATAATCACTAAATATCACATAGTATATCTGCAGGTCTGTAACTTTAGTTGTGCTAAAGGGCTGAATATTTGTTAGCGTTAGCCTGACTGACGGTCAGATGGATTTGGTTCATTAAAGAAGCTTGTAAAGCAACACAGACGTTAAAAACTCACTCTCTTCTACTATCTCATGAGATGTTCTTGTACTTTTGTCTTGTTGGCTTTAAAACCATTTGGAATAACCATCAAAACATCTCTCTGAGATGCGACCTTGTTACCTAACAGAGACGATCTTATACTCCATAGAAACTCCTCCAGTCAGCATCTCTCTGCTCCTGTGCAGTCTGTCTCCTCGCTTTCTGCCTCTGCTGCAGTTTCTCTCTATTTGCGTTCATCACTTCTCTTCAGCTCTTTCTGCTCGTTCATTATCCATCCACCTTCTATTTTCCTGTTGCTGTAAACTCCTACCAGCACACCCACACAAACATCAAAAGATTTTCTGGCTGCAAAGTGACCCAGTGTGAATCTCTGTACGTCACTGAGGATGAAGGGAACGACAGATAAAAGAGAGATTCAGGCTCTTCCAAATGCACGGGCTACAGGTGGTTTAATTCCAGTGTGCGTTACTGTTGAAGACAAGGTTCAAAACTACGAACCAAGCTGTTTTTCTCTGTTGCATTATAAGTGAGTTGAGTGCATGTATGTCTGCAAGCTTGATGCTGGAGATGTGGCGTAGGATTTCTGTGCGTAGGAGGACCTCACATGGCATCATTTGGGAGAGGCAGGGACGATGGGAGAGAAAGACGGAGAGCGAAAACGATGCAAAGAGGCGGAAATCTAATGAGATAAAGAAATCAGAGTAGAAAGAGAAAGACTAGACACGCTAATCACTGCAAAGAAGATGATTAGAGATGATGAGCTGCACCTAGGGGAGCAGAGAGAGCTCAGTGGGAGGTGGACAAACAGAAAGAAGAGATTGCATTTAAAGCATCGGTAAAGAGCCACAGCAAAGACAAAGAAAGGAAGGAAAAGGAAAAAGAAATGGATCAAAAACTTAAAGATGCCTTTTTGTCCTTTTTCTTTAACCTCAAAACACCTGAGAAAAAAAAACTCACTCACCATAAACTGGACGTTGTCGAATCCGTTGGCCAGCAGGTGGTTCTCATACTGGACCAGGCCGATTGAGTCGAGCCACTGGCCCACGGACTGCAGAGGGCAGCGGGGACCTATGAGGGGGTGGAGGGGCAAACGTTTCAGTAGGGAGTAGCCGTCCACGCGGTAGCAGCGGCAGTCCGGCTGAGAAAGCTGGCACTGCCACATCATGTTCTGGCGGGCAAAGTGGCTGTCGAAAGAGCCCGCCATGCTTTTGGGGAGTCTTTTGGCAAGGCAGCCAGAGAGGGGAGAGAATTAGGGGAGGGAGGGGGTAGGGGGGGGGAGGAGGGAGGGAGGGAGGGAGGGGGGGAGAAGAAAAGAGGGGATGCAGGTAAGAAGAGGGAAAAGAGAAGGAGGTGGTGGGAGGCTAGTCTAAAGGCATGGCGAGGAAGGAGGGGGTCAACATGCGAGGGTGCAAGCAGGTAAAGAAGAGGCGTCCAGATGTTTCCTTTGAATCCAGCCTGATGGGAGGATGAAAAGCAGGAAGTCTGAAGTTGTATCCAGAAAAGAGCTTCTGTCCTGGGGTTAAATCCTGCCAGCCATGGCTGCTGGAGAAGACTGGAGGTATAGATCCGCAAGCGGAAAGCAGCTGTGTGTTTGTCGCGCACAGCAGAGCAGCCGCTTTCTTTTTCAGCTGTTGCGCTCGCTTGGCTGCTCTCTACCGCGTGTGTGTATGCAAGTGTGTGTGTAAAAGAGAGAGAGAGAGAGAGAGAGAGAGAGAGAGAGAGGGAGGGAGAGAGAAAGAGCGAGAGCTGCATGCGCTGTAGATTTCTCTTTATCAAGTACTCCCACTCTCATCTGTATGCTCCTGCAGCCTCCTCTCTCTCCCTCTCCCTCTCTCTCTCTTCTCTCGCTCTCTCTGAGCGCTGCTTCTCCTCCCTCATTCCCTCTCTCGCCCTCTCCTCTCAGGCTACCTTTCGTCTCCGTCTTCTGTCAGGGTGCCGATTGTGACCCTGCTCCCTCTACATATATCTGCCTCGCACCGCTGATAATAGCCATCACAACAGCTTCAGTGTCTTTGTCTGCAAGAAGCCAAGATCCCTCCCACTCTTTCTCGCTCTGTCCCACACACACATACACACACGCACCACTCTGAGGGCGCATGCAGACGCAGCTGTATGAAGTGTTTATGTGTGAGTTGGTTGCGGGGAAGCATCTTTGGCACAAACAGGATCTCTCCCTGTGGTAACCATGGTTAGCTGAGGCTTTCCTCTTATGGATGAAAAGAGAGAAGGAGGAGGGGTGGGGAGACCAGGAGCTGGAGTATGGGGGTGTTTATGCCGGGAGGGTGGGTGGGGGGGGGAGGAGAGAGAGAGAGAGCGAGCGAGAGAGAGAGAGAGAGAGATGTGCGGGGAGTGTACAACACAAAGAAGGACTTCATGGTAAGCAGGTGAGAAGAACCGGTAAAAACAGGGATATGATGGAAAAAAAGTCGTCAAACGTAATCACCCACACACATTTAAAAAAAATCGGAGAGAACATTCTGGTTAGATTGTAATTACGGTTTTATTTTCATAGGTTTGGCTACCAATCCTCCTCACGGTTCTAACAACAAACAAACTTTAAGTGCAAGTTTGACAGCGTAATCATCACCCCTCTTTCCCTGGGGTTTCTCCTCTCAGTAATGAATCAATAGACTCGACAGGACCTGTTCACGGACTTCCTGTCAATCAAAGACGATTTACAACCTCACCTGTTTCATCTCTCTAATATCACTCCAGATCCCACAGGCACTCTCTGACTGCTTCTTCACCTGCGTGGACTCCTCGCCTCTTGAAATGTCTACCCTTGATCTATGGTCAACAGTACATGTCTATTGGTCTGTGATAAGTCAACACACAGTACCAATATTAGATTTTAGTGGCCTTAAATGGACATATATATCAATAAATCATCAGAAAAAAAAAATAGAAGAACTTAATTTAATCAAAATATCCTCAGGAATTGGGAGACAACTTGCCTTGAAGGATCTCTGGTTAACTGATAAACAGGAAGTTAATAAGCAGCATACTGTAACTGGTATGATCAACCAAAAACAGCATTTTTAACTAGATAACTCCTCTGGATTGTTTTTTAATTTTGTACTGAGCAAGGTTTATTGTGTTCATATTTAAAGGTGTATGCAGTAGTGCCCTTGACCATTAAGGTTAGCCAGAATTTTGCAAACAGGAGAAATGTTTTGGATATAACTTACAGCGTACAATGTTGCAATAATCTACGATAACGATCAGCGACGCTAAGAAATAAATCCTTCTGTACTTAACCAGAATCAGGATAATCCTAAGTGCTTGTGTTTGCTTTACCTGTGGCGTCGCCCTTGACGTCCAATCCGCTGCCTATTCCCGCCCCGATGGAGCTCATGATCTTGTCAATCTGAACAAATGAGGGAGAAAGACACAAGCAGAGTGAGGGAGACGTTCAGCAAGTGCAAGGGGAAAGTCATTTCCCAGTAATAAGGCTAACCCCTATTTCTGGATTCAAGTGTCACATAACATGATCATTACGGCAACAAGCGCGCTGAATGTCAGTCTTTCCCCTGGGAATTGATAATCATGGAGGAGCGGGGGGGGGATGGGGTGGGGGGGAGAGATGTTATTGTGAAACTCAAGAAAAATGGGGGAAGAGATGAAGGGAAGGCTGGATTGAAGGGAGCTGGTTCGTTAGTGTCGGGCTGCTGGCTGTCGACCGCTGATCACTGACCCTGGACCTGCTGCTAACCACTGAACTATAAGACCTGAACATCCATCCACCTGTCAGGGCTGCTGGCTCACCACAGGTCACATCATATCTGGCCTGGCTGAGAGCCGGTTGAGACCAGTGTTTAAAGGGCCAGGCACTGACAAAAGCAAACTGTGTTTACAAGCTGGCACACCATGAAGGTGACCTTATCTTAGAACATCCATTTCTGCATGTCACAGCACACTGATCACCTATTTATATCCAACTAGTTAATAGCACTTCAACGTGAAAAATGATCTGCGTATATTGATTTAAAAGAAGAAGCCAATGTAGTTGCAGTAACAGACTCTTCTCTCTCCACAGGCCCAGCTCAACTTGTTCTGCTGCAGCCAGCTACAATTTCTGTTGGCATAAAAAATTCCTGCGTGGCAACCAAGTATTGCATGTGGGTGGCCAACTGCGGTCACAAGGTTGAATCCCCAAGCTGCGAGCTTAGCCAATTACTTTACAAGTCAAACATCCCCAATCCGTTGCTCTGTAGCTTCCATGCGTGCTCCAGTATTTACAGAGCAGAACAGATGTAGCAGACCCACTCATACAAAAACTGGACACTGGGTCTTCTTGTAATCTTCCGAGTGGTTTTTTTTTTGGCTTTCAGAAATAGTCCGCTTGTTACGTAAGCTTTCACTTGGGCGGCAACATGTAGAGGTCATGTGGCTCATTGGGCTGATGCTTAAACACGGCAGCATCTATTTCTTGATTCAAATAAGTATTTGGGTTGACTTAAACTCGGATCTTCTTCGGTCATTGGAGATCTTGAAATATCACTATAAGTCTGATGATGATCAGCCATCATCTCTTCTCCATTATCTGATGCATTTTCTTTGCTTCAACTAAAAGTGTCAGTACTGATCATTTTCATGGTACTTAAAAAACCCTTCTGTGCGTCCACACAACCAGATGTCAATAACTGATTTGTGGCTTAAACACCAGTGGAAAAGAATGTACAACACAAGCTTGTTACAGTATGTACTGAAGTGATCCATCTAAATTCTGTCGTTTTGTTCAGTTAAATAATTATTTGATGGTAAAGAGATCATATTCTTTTGTACAAATACTTCCCTTCTGACTGATAATTTACATCCAAACAACTCAAGTGGAACACTTCAGCAGTTTTTTAAATTAAAGCCGGATTAAAGCACACATTTGTAAGGCACACAACACACCTTTAATTAATCCTGTACTGTAGCGCTAATGAGAGAATGGAGCTCTTCAGATCGTTGTCTGCTGTGGGACGTCCCTTGTGATTTCCCTCTTGCTAACATCGCAACTCTTTCTTGAACATGCGCTGCAAATAGAGCGACTTCTGGGTCTTTTTTTTTTTTGTCTTCTGACGTCTCCATATGTATCACTCCACTATTTCCCTGAAGCCATCTTATCTCATCCTCCCCGAGCATGCAATTACACAGGAAAGGTCACCTTAATTGCTAAGAATTATGGGAAATTCCATATGGTAATTCATCACCATCAGCAAGTTATGGGCTACGTTGAGTGCCTAATGAACACGCACATGCAAATGCGGACAAGCACGCAGAAATGTACTTGCATTAGCATTATTTCAAAAACAGAGAGAGACTAATTACCATCCTGATTATTCCAACATGATGTTCTTTACGGTTGTTGGATTTCTTGAACTTTCAGGCCCAGAAGCATCAGTGTCCTTAAGAGGGTGTTGTGTGAATGATAACCAATGAGCAGAGGCTAATGCGTCTTTGACCTCATTGTTTATAAAGGCATGAGAGTGAACAGCGGTGTCCAGTCAGCGGGTCACGTCTGTGTCAGAGACGCTTTGAGACAGCACACAGCAACACAGCACTGAGCCCCGACCTCGACACTCAATAAGATGAACTGCTTTCTCTTTTATATATCTTATATCTTTTGCGCTGGTCCGCCATTTTTATTGTCTCTACAGAGGAGTGATCTCTACCGGGAAAACTCAGGGGGTCTCTTGCATTTAAAGAGACATACACACCAAAACGGAGCGTTCTGAGAGAGCTGGTTTCTACAGGGTTACAAACCTCCTCTGGTGCTTGATTCAGTATATTATATTATATTTTGACCAAAGCACAGCACAGATGTTTCATTAAGACCACAGGGGGACTGTTTGAAATGATGAAAAAAGGGTATAATTTTTTATAGGTTTTATGTTGCCCCTTCATAGGCCACTGGTTTTCATTCTGTACCTGGTTCACTGTAAACAGTCTGATAAGCCTCAGTACTAAAAAGATGACATGTTTATGTTTATTTTCTGTTAATTTGACTCCTTTAATACCACAGTTTATTCTAAATCCATAAGTCTCTGGAACATCTCCTCTTACCTCTTCCCACTCTGCAGTGAAGGACGGTGTTCTTTCCAGTCTCGACCCAGGACTCGCCCCCTCTCCTGGGCTAGGACTCCCAGGCCCCTGGCCACGAGACCCAGACCCCCAGCTGTGCTCCTCCTGGTCAAGGGTTTAAAAACACGTTTTTTTTGGTTGTTTTTTTTTTTCTTACCAAATAAAACAGCCTCCAAAAAATAGTGATTACATGATCCTTAAACTTTAAAAATGTTGAAAGAAAAGTCAAGTCCGTTCACTGTAAATCAAAGCTCATCTATAATAAGGCATTTTTCATCAAACAGACTATGTATTTAACTCATGATTTATTAACTCATAATGAAAAGAAGAAGTCTCACAGGCTGTGGGTCACAGCAGGGAGCCCTGTGGTCCAGATTAGGGAGTTATCTAATTGGCTCGACTGTTTTCTTGCCTTGCTATGAAGTGACTCTGCATAATGCAGCAGGATGCTAACTACCTCCACAGCTGCATAATTCATACTACAGATTACTTACAATACATTCATGTAGCTTCTTTGCTAGCTGGGACTTCAGCGCTGACCTTAACTTTTATCAAGAGAAACTTTTGAACTTAACTTCTACTAAAAGAGTCTGTTGTGTCATTCTCGGCCTCTTACATAAACACCTCAGAAGCGAGAGCCATTATCAGATAAGAAGTTTCCAGTTTGAACTCGGCTTCATAATGCAGCAGCATTAGCTGGTTTCTACTTCATAAATCATGTTAAAAGCTTTGATCACAGAAGGAGAGAGTCATTTTTAGAAGCAAATACAAATGAAGGGATTATATGAGTGGACATAGTCTGACCTGTATGGGAGAAACAGCTACCAGGTTGGAATCAGACTTGGACAGAGACTTGGAGAGCTGCAGGTCTAACACGCTGCGGGGCATGGACCTCATCCTCCCCAGGGTGCAGGCCCTCTCTTCGTAGCCAGCTCCTGATGCAGCGCCTTTGGGCACACCTCCTGTGTGGTTGCCACGCAACTCTGGAACTTCCCCGTTTCGATCAGAGTAAGAGGAAGGGGGGCGGCCCAGCGTAGACCAGCCTCGAGGCTGGTCCGGCTGCTTGTGGGTTTTTGATTGGGCTTGGTCCTGGTTGACCTGTGTGTGAAAGACAGTCCTGTACACCACCTGTGGCTTCTGCGGGTCGTGAGCACTGCTTCGAGGCGAGGACTCCCTCTCTGTCTTGGAAGCGGCCTGCGCGGGGCCTCCCCCGATCACGATGCTGAACTCGGGGCTCTGCAGCAGGCTGCTTCGGACGTCTGCCGGGGCATATTTGCGAGGTTTGGGGTTGTAAAGATGATAAGGCGTGTCAGGGGTTTCACAAGCAGGGGAAGATCCATGAAGGAGTCCTGCGAACTCCTCGGGGATGTGGCTTTTTCTTCGATCCTCCAGCAGAGGATTGGATGTGGAGGCAGAGCAGAGAGGAGGGGGAGGAGGGGGCTGATCTCGCTGATACGACCCGTCGTCTGCAGGGAGAACACAAACACACCAAACACTGACTGATTAGGATTAAAATCAGACAGATTTGCATAAAATAGTCCTGTCACGACAAAGATACATACAAATGAATTTACTCTGCAAGAAGACAGAAATGAGATCAATCACAAACAAACAAAACACACGATATTTAAACGTGAAGAGCTGATGGATAAGCACACCGCAGCTTAGAGGAGGGAGGAAGAAACGGGGCTTAAAAACTGCAAAACAAGCAAATAGGAGGATAAAAACGAGGTGATAAGTCTTCTGCCTCCCCGTTGAAAAGATGGTTGTTTCTCTGAAGAAAAGTAAAAGACCTCCTGACTTGGATTTTACTCCTTTGCTCCTTCACTGTCTGGCTGCAAACGTGTGTTTGGGTGTCTGATCTTGTGCATGTATGCATGAACTCACGGGGCAGACATTTTTACACCATTGATTTTTGTATTTGAGGGAAACGCTTTCATGCCCGCTAGCTGTGTCTGATCAGTGAGGTGAAAGAAAAGTAGCTGAAAGCTTTCTTTAAACCTAATCTGTTTTTTTTTTCTTCTTCTTCTAGTGTACCTTTGTATGTGTTTGTGTCTTCCTGACTACCTGTCAGCTTGTGTATTCTTATGTTCACATCCGAAAAAACAAGACACAGCCGAGGGCCCAACAAGTGTTAGAAGTGTTAAAAAGACTCGTCGTCTCTGGATACAAGGTGCAAAACAACAGGTACATTATTTATTCGTATTCTACCTCGATTATTTATTACTCCAGTTCCACTCTCACACTCGACTAACATCATGTTCCAGGTAGATTCAGACTGTAGCTTAAGCCCTTTGGGGAAAACGGTCCTGCTCTTATTTTTGCATCACCTACAAAGTGTTTCATAAATGCAAAATGTATGAAGCTGGACTGATAAGTAGAGGTGTAAAAAAAAACAACAAAAAAACAATTGAGACCTGAAGCAGGTGTAGAAACAAACAAGTAGAGAAAGATGCAAACAAAGTGTTGCGGATAGGGAATTTGACATAATAATAGAGCAATCCTTCTGTACAGACATGAATAGAGATCAATGAATAGATTGGACAGTCAAGATAATCACGGTTAACACTTATCTTAAGCTGACTGTATGAACTAGAACAGGCCAAAACAATGTGAGCGTCTTTACTGATGTGACTTTAAAGTTCTTTCTCTCTGACCTGCAGCAACACACACCTACTGAAAGACTCAGCTGGAACAGGAAGTCAGTGTGTCGAGCCCAGAACTCCTTCCCTCTGCTTCCTGTCACTGTGTGTCTAGATCAAATGATCTCACCACTGATAAGAATCAATGAAACACACACACTACTACAGGGTCAGTACGATAAATAGATATAGTTCACGTCCACACTGCCATACATCGAAACACTTCAACCCTGAAGTCAAAGCTGCCACTTTAACAAGAGCTCCATGTGAACACACACACACGCACACGCACACACACACACACACACACACACAGCATGTGTCAGTTGGCACTTCATCCCTGACTTGTCCACATTTCATGAAACAATTACAGAATCCTGGCTGAGAAGCTTCCATGAGACGATCTGAGTTTGAAAATGTCACTAATGCATTTTGAAAGCGAACCCCCAGAAGAGTGAGTGTCTGAGATCTTTCTCGCTGGTTAAAAGCTGTGGAAGAATAACAGTGGGAGAAAGTGGAGTGATTGTAGCAGCGGCCCTCGAGTGGAGAGCCTTTTCATATGACTTGCTGTGAATGTGATTGCTGCATTTTGCTTCACCTGAACAGTAGGAAGCACATTAACAGTCTTCAGGTAATAAGGGCTGGAAATATGACTCATGCTCCGGCGTCACATGGACATGGCTGTATTTTCCTATACAAGCTGAAAGCTCTTTGGTTACGACTAATCCTGAACATTTTACAGGATAAAGAGCACAGAGTGGCTAAAGATCAACATCATAATGCACCGTGTTTACCTTTGTCCTCAGCACTTCACTGCTATTCTTCTGCTGGCTTTGTCCCTCAGGTGATTGTGCACTTTGTCTGTAATCTATAACACTAACCATTGACAATCTGTCAGGAGACAACCTGCTGATTTATTACATTTACGCTTGTAAGAAAAAAAAGTCAAACATTTGTAAAATGTCAGACTTAATTAAATAGATCAAATCGATCTTTTGATTCAATCTCTTCAGATGATGCAAAAATTCCTAAGTTTACACTGCACCTGAAGGCATCTAACATTTAAATAATAAGAAACAAAAAAAAAGGAGGACGAGATGGAGAGTCAGAACAAAACAAGAGGAGGAAAAAGGGGAAAAAAGATGGAATCCAGTTACGCGTCTTCAGCTCGAACTAGTCCTCCTGTGTTTCTTCTTTAAACCGTGCATTTCCTTTGCAAACCTTTACGGCTCATCTCGTTGCTTCTTTTCCTTTTTAGGATGAGTAACTGTTGGCAACAGGTGAGTATTGGTTACTACGGCAACAGAGAGCCTTAAGTGTAAGCATCTCTCCCACTTTTGTTTTGTTTTCCCGGGATGGTTAAGTATCTCCGGCCTTCGAGAGACCAAGTGAGAAGTCTGAGGCTGATAAATATGTGTGTGTGTGTGTGTGTGTGTGTGTAACAACTCAGATCAGACAGATGAAAGCAAAGGTCGAAAGAGGAGGTAGAAGACAAATTGGAAGCAAAAAAACCCCAGTAAAAATCCTCGAGCTTTTCAGTTCAATAAGATCAGATTTCAGGTAAAGATAACATATAAAGAACATCAGATGATGAGAGTGAAGACACGCTGACAACTCGTGTGAGACAAATTAGAGGATTGATTACAGAGAGGCGCAATTTGGCTCGACTACCTTGAATCTCTCATTTCTCTTCTTCTCCCCCTGCAGACTATCGATCGCCTTTCTCGGCGTCGTTTTAACCTTCATTAAGTTTTTCTCTTTCTCATCCTAAAGATCCCTCTGCAGCGCTCCCTTATAGACTGTCCTCACACTGTGTCTGTGTGTGTGTGTGTGTTTCTTACCTGGCCATCCAAGACAACAGCTCAAATAAGAAACAGCCACACAGCGAGTCCTGCCGTTTGATGAAATGCAGCAACTACCATCAGAATCAGATGGAGCAACAGCAGCGTCACCCTGAACACCTGCATTTTTATTGCACAAGCAACTAACACCGACACACACACACACACACACACACACAAGTTGTGGCCTGCAGCAGCTCAGCCCAGATACTGGATGCAGCAATGTTTGTGTTTGCTTGTGCAACCCAGTGTGTCTCGTAGTTAATGACCATCAGCTGATCAGGGTGAAAAAGCTACTCGCCTGTCAAAGACTCAGAGAGACTGCTTTATAACATCGAGTGACAGACGCTAAGCTTTGTGAAGTCGTCGATTCCTCCGGTTGATAAACGGTCCAAACCTTCAGCCGGGAACATCGTCACTCCACCCCACCCCTCGGAGAGAGACAGTCCGGAGGAAGACAGTGGGAGGAAGAGGAATAGATCTGACACTGTGAGGTATTTCTTCATCGTACCTAAACGCTGAATCCATTCATCCATCAACTCCTTACATTCATAACTCCTGTCAGGTCGGCATAAAGTCTTAACTGCACTTGGCGAGAACGGTCAAATCGAAAAGACAAAATAATCTAATTTAGAAACATTTAATCGATTATCTCACCTTAACACCAGTATGTCTGAATGAAACCTTAACAATAATGGTCCATGAGTAGGAGACGTTTACGTGGACTTCCAGTTTTGATCAGGTTTTTTAAATATAACCGTTTTGTGTTTGTGGATGTAAAGATGAAGAAGACGGGACCTGGTTCTTGGACAGCTGCTGACTACCGACCGTGCGTACAAAAACAAACATGGCGGCGGCGGCGGCAATGAGAGCATCTTTCTTCTGGAGCCACGAACTGAAACTGAGTTTTGTCTGGAAACGCTGGACTGTATCCGCAGCACTATGGTGGCACTCACTGTGCTCAGCCTATGCTTAGTGAAAAGCAATACTCCACAGTGGTCTCATGTTGTAACAAACAAACACGTATACAAATAAAATACTCAAAACTCCGACATCTAAAGAGCCTAAAACATCTATTTTGACTTTATGAAACGCACCAACAGAGAACAGACTACATACTTAAAGCCTGCTTGGAATGAGATCATCTAATTAAACGACAAACTCATCTAAAATAATTACCTTCTCTGAGTTTTCTCCTGTTAGCAATCATTACACAGAAGCTAGATTTCATTTTAGACTAAGCCGTTTTAATTCTTAATTAAGCTCTTAATGCAATCTCCAAATCCAAAGACGGATGGATGGAATGGTGCTGAGGAGAGATGGATACGAAAATGTCGAGTCCCCTCTTCTTGCCTTTGACCCCTGCTGCAGGGTTTAAACACGCGTTTGCTTAGTAATGATCAGAGATCTCTTCCCCGGCGTTCATAATGCACGGAGGAGATGGGGCGGGAAGCAGAAGTAAAGAGAAGAGTGCTAGAAGAAGCTTGAGAGCGGGTTGAAAAGCTTGAATGTTAAAGTAGTCAAGAGAAAGAGTGAGTGGGCAAAAGATCAAGGAGAAGCAGCAGAGACAGAGGTGGTGCAGAAGGCTATTTGACTGAATGGAAAACAGAGTTTAAGTGGAAGGCTAAATGAGTTATGAAGAGGCAAAAAAGAAAAGGAAGAAGGTCTGATAAATGGTAGTGAGTCGGAGGGAGAGTGAGGGGGCGGGCAGGGAGCGTATAACAGTGACTGATGGGCAGAAAGAGAAAGAGAGAGAGAGAGAGAGAGAGAGAGAGAGAGAGAGAGAGAGAGAGAGAGGGGGAGAGAGAGAGAGAGAGAGAGAGAGAGAGAGAGAGAGAGAGAGAGAGAGAGAGAGAGAGAGAGAGAGAGAGAGAGAGAGAGAGAGAAAATGAGGGAAATGAGAGCTCTGAAAAAGTGGCTGGAAGAGACTATATTTGCTCATTCTGTATTGAAGCTGCCTTCTAATTCCTATTTCCTGTTAGCTGTTGTTATTGTCTTTTCCCGTTTGTTTCTATCCATATGTAGTTCATCTGTTTACAGTGGCATGACTTCCTGTCTGCTTGTTGTAAATCTCTTTTTGTTGCCTTAATTTCTTTTTACATTCAAACGCTTCTTCTTCATCCTTACCTTGTGTGAAGGACTAAATGGACTGTGAGCCATGTGAATGCGCACCCACACTATAAAGACAGCTAACTATCTCTCATATTCAGAGATGCTTTTCCTGTGTGTGTGTGTGTGTGTGTGTGTGTGTGTGTGTGTGTGTGTGTGTGTGTGTGTGTGTGTGTGTGTGTGTGTGTGTGTGTGTGTGTGTGTGTGTGTGTGTGTGTGTGTGTGTGTGTGTGTGTGTGTGTGTGTGTGCGTCTCAGGCTGGGAGATGATCCAAACATCTGATAGAGCGGCGCTCATCGCACCGTCTCTTGTGGCTCCGCACTGACTGTTATTAAAAACTACAGAGTAATATCTGAGCTGTCAGTCATCTCACAGATTTAAGAGGCATCCGTATTTCCAGAGCGCTGCAGACCTGGAGACATCATCGTCGGCTCCCTGGGCCTCAGGCGTCTTTGCTAATAAAGGCCACATCAAGATTAGGGCTGCTTGGTTTGGGTTGCTGATTTAAGAAAATGTTAAAGCAACAGGAAATCCACTACATAACTTGTAAGAGTAGAATCAGTGCTGCCTTCAAGTGCTGCTGTAAAGGCCACGATCATTACCTTGAAGTGCATAAGTGGAGAGTTCTAAATATACCTGAGACGTGTTGAGTGAATACAGGCTCTACATCCATTGAACATGTCAAACCTTTATCTACTGTTACACGCTGATCAGGCTGCTGATCATGAAGTGAAAGAATGAATCTGAGTTAATAAAACGACCACGTTGTTGTCATCAAACTTCACGCTCTAATTCTTTGAAAATGGATAGCAATGGCTGCATATATTCTCATCAAATGTTTATTTTTTTTCCCGTCTGTGGTGAAGTGCCCTCGGCTAAATATTTGACGTTCAGTGGCAGATAAACGTCGAGTGAGTGATGTAAAAATTGCATTTCACAGTGACACAGATCAGAAAACTTGATATTCCAGTAATGAACATGGACGTGGTGCAGTTTTCATCATGTAGAAACATGGTTAAGTTTCCAGGATTACTTTACAACATGTTCATGTTTCTGATAGAAGATTTGTAATCTTTAAATCTGCATCATCTTCGATAATTTATTTAAATGCTGAGTGGAAAAAAAAAGTTCCAACTCCATGGTCCAGAACATTTGGCCTTATCTTCACACACACGTGCCCACTGAGAGTTACCTTTACGTCTGCAGCATCAGAGCAGAAGCTACACTAACAGGCGCAAACAGGTCGGTCTTAACTCGCCCACTGTGTGAGGCACAGAGAGAGAGAGGGAGGACTCCCTGCTGAGTGCATTACTTCATGTCTGATAACCTGTATGTATCTGAAGCAGCCTTAAGGCGGCAAGGAGCCGAGTCTGCAGATATTGAATTCTCACTTTCTCTCCTGATTCGAGTACGCAGACTATATTGCCACGGCAACTGGCTCGTCTCCTGCAGTAACCTATTTTCTAGACTCCTGAAGTCAGGAGTGATGGCAGTCTCTTACTGACGTTGTTGAAATTCCACTTGAGTGTGTGCATGTGTGTGTGTGTGAAAGGGAAATGGAGAGGTTAAACATGGTAAGAGGTTGTCGCAGATTAGCTGTGTGTGTGTGTGTGTGTGTGTGATGCTTGTACAATGTGTGAATTTCTGTGTGTGTGTGTGTGTGTGTGTGTGTGCGCGCATGTGTGTCCAGAGCAGTGGGGTTGCTCTTCCAAACTGTCAGCACCAAATGTAGTCAAGGGGCAACACACAAACACACAAAGATCTTTGTCACTGCAGTTGTTGAAGCAGCGTCTCTCTCTAGCTAAATGAATTCTCTAGTTTTTTGTTGTCGTTTAGAAAGAAGTCTGCGTGAGCTTCATTTGGTTAATGAGCTTCAAAACGTGAGTCACCATCACCTAAAGCCATGCTAGCGGCTGTGTGAGGCTGAGCTTAGGCATTTTAAAATGAAGCAGGCCAGTGTTTCCCACACATCGATGATACTCGGGCGGCCCGCCCATGTATATTTACGGCCACCCAAGAGTGCTATATTTACCTAGCTTTAAGTAGAGAGAGAGAGAGAGAGAGAGAGAAAAAGTTAGGATGTAAGTGAACCTATTCGGATTTATTCTTCTGATAACGGTGACCGTCTGCGCACAACTGTTGACCCCACCTCCTCCTCTTCCTGACAGGCTTCAGACTAAAGTCCTCCAATCTTACCCCGACTTGTTGGCACCACTGCCTGAGGTGAAAAACTAAATGATACAAGCACCCAGAGCGTGTGATCAAAACCGTCCCGGCTCTATGATGACTCTGTGGTGTTAATTAGATCTTCGTCTCAGAGGGGGAAACTGTTTGGAGTGGATACGTAGACTGGCAATAAGTTGAAACGCGACAATCCTGCTCTGCGTCAGGGACATGTGGATGCCACTCAGTGGAAATGTGTCCAAACGTGAAGAGGAGAGAATAGTAGATGATGAACAACGACAGTAATGTCTTGAATTGAACGAGGATTTCTCCGTGAACAAAAATGCATTCAATGAAGCGACAACACAAAAACACGGTGAAAAAGACACATCCACCACAAAATAGGTCCCTTTCCTTTCCCATGCAGACTGCCCTCTGCTCTGCTGTGATGCGCTGATACATTTGCTGCAGACAGTGCAGAGAGTATTGTAAGTAGAGGAGTTCAAACTCACTGAATCAACTGCTTTGAATCAACTCATTTGATTTGTGTATGTGCTAGAAAATAGATAGAATAGATACAACTACAACACCGAGTCCAGGTTGGGTTTTTTTGTGGCTTTTAAAACTGCTTTAGAGCCGAGGGACTCCAAAGAGAACCTCTAACAACTCCCGAATCATGTGTTTAAGCTAGTTCCACACTGTGTCTGTGTGCAGCTTGTTGCATGGAGGCAGTATATAGAGCGCTCAGAGATGGAGCACTTTGACAACAGAGGCTGACCCATTGTTTGTCGAGAAGAAATAGGAATGGTTGGTGCAGCTTTAAATGTTAAAGAAAAGGGAGAAAAACAGGGTTTTCCCTTTTGTAAACGATAGACGAACGCGAGTGTAACGTGTCACCTGCAACATCAGTCTTTGGTGTGTATTAGAAGCTTTTCCAGCACCTTCACAGCTGATTTAATACACACCTGCAGATCTGCGCCTGTGTGTCACTAACTTGTCGCAGGGGGCACTGCATAATTCATGGAGGACGGCTGGGTTGCATCCGCTTTTGCATAACACTGCATTGCACTTGGCCGCTCCGCTCCGAGGGCACTGAGGGAATATCTTCCCGAGCAATGTCCAACGTTACGTAAAGCGGAGCATCAGCAGCAGCAGCAGCAGCAGCAGCAGCAGCAGGGATGGATCGGGTTATAAATAGGTCTGCTTTTTATCCAGCCGCCCACGCAGGTGGATGACACCTGCATACTCTGCTGCGGGGCCGAACGTTTATTGTGTAAACGCTGGGTTGGTGTGGTGAAACATTTTCAGGATTGAAGAGGATGAAGGCGGAAGGGCGAACATGAAGAAATGGAGGAAATACCTTTTTTGGTGTGCAGGGTGGGGGAGCAAAAAAGTGCTCTCTTTACTTTCTCGTCCTTATTTCTCTCTCCAACCCCCCTGAAATCTCACATTTCATTCTCTGCATTTTGCTGATTTTCATTCATCGCCCCCCCCTCTCATCCTCTTCCACCCCCCCTGCATGCTTAGACTCTCACTCTCTCGTTCGCCCACTCTCTTTTTTCCACTGGCATCCTTTGATTTCTCAGACTTTTTGCCTTCTGTATTCACATATATATATTCTCTCTCTTTCTCTCGTTTCTCGCTCTTTTCCGCTCCCTGTAAGCCACTTGTTACCATGGCAACTACACAATGGGCCTTATAAAGCTAATAAGAAGAGAGCGCAGGATGAGCAGCGTAGCAGAAGATGAAGGGGGAGGAGAAGGAGATATTTTTTTTATAAGAAATATAAATGGCTGCCAATCTATTCCTAGTGTTTGAGCTTTAGGCAGAGAGAGAGAGAGGGGGGGGATATGCACTGTGACAGGGTGTATATGCACATAGGTGTGCATATGCAGTATTTAGAGCATATCTCAGTTTCTATCAATAATGCTCTGCCTCATGTGTGCTTATAAATGTTGCAGTGATAGTGTGTGCTGTATCATCTCTTAGTGTCGATATATAATGTTTCCCCTTTCATTAAAAGTGCACACGAATGAAGAAGTCTTGTTTTTCAACATCAGTCATCACAAATCCAATTGAAATCAGACACTATTAGAAATGCATATCTTTCCTGGTATGTCTGAAGTTGAAAGAAAGATCAAAACAATAATTGATTTTATTTGCATAAAATGAAACCAATTATTGTTTTTACTCAGAAAAAAGAGAAGTCTTTACAATAAATAGCTAATGGACTTGAGCTTCCATTGTGCTTTTCTCGTCTTCTGAACCACTCACACCCTGATGGCAGAGGTCACAATGTAGTGAGACCATCAGAAGTAACTAATCCCATTCACACACGGCCAACGAAGCAGAGGGAGCAACTCTGGGTGATGTGTCTCAAACCTTCAACCTCGAGGGTTGTAGAGATGTTTAAGGACACGTTTAAGATAATCAGAGTGTTTTTGTGTGATTAATTGGGTACAGTGGAGCGATGCTAAAACAGCACTGACTGCTAAAACAGCACTGACTGCAGGGCAGGTTGAACTTCAGCTGCTGCTAAAAATCTTTTTTACTGTCCGTTTTTTTCGTCGTCTAACGACGTCTGCTTTTACAGTCGACACTTTGAACTGCTTATAGAGAAGAGGACAACTTTCACAAAACGCCCGTGTATGCAGTAATGGGACATTTTAGCATACACTGGAAGTGAAATGGATTATTTTGGTAAAGTGGTAGCTTTAGCTTGTTGAGTGCAGCCGATCTACTCCCCACAAGTTCTCACATGTTACAAAGAGCCACTCACACAAGATGCTCTGAAGCCTACTTTCCCGCAGAGTACTTACATGTAAAAGTACAGATAAGTAGGATAAGCATTACTACTTAGAAAAAAAATGCATGGTAACCAGCCGTATTCAAAACAGAAGATATACAGAGGAGCAACCACGGTCACAATAAAAATACAAAATGTTCTTAGAGCCCATATTGCTGAATTTAGAATCCAAAAACAATGTTGATGAAACTGTGTGATCAATATGACTGCTCCTCTGTCTTTGTCCCCAGAAGACATCAGACACACATCAGTGTCAGGCTCATGATTCATTAAGGGGAGTTTGGAGAGGGAAATAAGACCCTCTTGTTAGATAAACAAAGAGGTGATGCTTCAAAGACAATCACAGATGAGGACCATTCAGTCTGTGTCAGCTTGAGCGCGCACCTGTGGATTGATAATGAATGTGAGCCACTACACACACATCAAAGTCTAGCTGGGCCACTGAACCGGACGAAACACAAACAAACGCCTCCCGCCTGCTTGACTCCCGCGGCTTTCTCCTGCCGACGCCTGATAGCGGCGGGTGTGAGAGACGGCTCGGAATGAGAACCAGGTGAGAGAAGGAAGTGTTCACCATCGCATCCACATATTACCGACGCCGGAGGCCACCTCTTCGCCATGACAACGAGGAATCTCATTGCTATGGTAACAAAGCGAGTAGGAAACGACACAAAGGAAAGAAGTGAAGGTCGGGAGTAGACCGAGAGTGGCACGAGGAACATGAAACACTTTCATGGTATCCCAGTGACGTGAAAACACTTCAGTTTATTTTCTTTATCATGAACACGATAATCACTTTGGTCTGGTGGTTACAATAAAGCACTCCCTCCAACGGAGAGAAAAGTTTCCATATGTAGAGTGTTAAGAGACATTTGTTAAATCATGGATCTATACACAGACATCACTAACAAGCACATGAATTATTAACATGGCTGCATTATTTAATACCCATGTTCCTACTAAATAAGTGAGAAAATGCCCCATGTGCAGATTTACCTTCCTTCATTATAACGTTCTTGATAGAAAGCGCCTCAGTTCGTTAACAGGATGTCCATTTTGAAGGAGAAACTTTAAAGACAGCAGGGGGGGCATCATCAGATGAAAGACTCTTCATGAGTTTCATGTGGTCTGACAGTGAGCGAGTCGCCCCGCAGGACCAAGACAGCGTCTTCTGCTGATGTCTCGGAGTCGGAGTTTTGTAAGATATCCGGCACAGATTTCCCTTGAAAGCGCTTGTTTGCTTCCTAATTTCCAGTGAAGCAGGCTTGAGACTCATTTAGAAAATAAGAGCGGTTTTCACCTCAAAAAACCTCGGAAATTTCCCTCTGTCCCTCTGAAATGTGTAATGTCAGTGGATTTCCACATGAAATGTTTGTATACATGACACTTTAGTATTTGCATTTTAATAGTAAACCTCTTCGAGCGTGAATGAGGCCTATACTGTAACATGCTAATTCACACCACTGAACAATCACAAACAGTCTTTATGCTGATGACATATAAATGCATTTAGCACAAGAAAAATCCTAACTGTGACTAACTTCATCTGCATTTATATTATTTTCATACTCCCTGTTTGGTCCGTCTGTTTACCTCTGTGCCTTCCTCTCCCTAAATGTTGATGTATTTGTTTTTATCTGTAAAAAGCACTTTGTAAACGGTTGTTTTTAAAGGTGCTATATAAATACAGTTATTATTATTATCATCAACATTTATGGAAGATAACCTGCAAACAGGAGCTAAGGCATCATCCATGATATGAATAATGTTTTGTCTTTTCTGATATTTCTTCAGCACTGCACTTCTCTTTTTGGTTTGATGCCTTTCAACCTGGCAGCAGTCCAGTCATTAATAAATCATGTTGTGCGGCCACAGATTTGTCAAACCCACCTGACTTGATTTAAAGGTCAAAGCCATGTGCTCAATTTTCCTCGCTGCTTATTTCAACCTTTCACTCCTAAACAGGCGACACTCATATCCCTGGGAGAGTTTACTTCACGAGAACGTGCGCTACGTACCAAATGTATTTATGGAACCTAAGATAGTTTTATTTGTAAATTTCTAATCTTCTTCTAAATCCCCTGAGAGAAATGTTTCATCTCTCCGCTCCGTCCACAGCCCACCTGAGTCCAGAGTTCTTTCTGAGATTTGTTGTTGGCCTCCAAGGTGTTTGCCTCTTGGCTCAGTTTTCATGTTTGACAGGAGGAGAAATATGATTTCATCTTCCAGGGACCCTGGGCAGGAGGATTAAAGTTTCATTTGCTTTCTGGGCTGAAAGAGTTTAAACAACACTCAGACAACAAAGACCGAATAAAATAGAAGGCTTCAACTCAGCTGGGATAAAAAAAAAAGAAAAAAAGAAGAGCAGCGATATAAGAGGCAGCTGAATGGGTAAAGATTGAATATTTCACAAGTCAAAAAGGATTTTGAAGACGTTCAATGTGTTGACCTTCAGAGTAAATGTGTATTTTATGCATAATTGATGGCCTAACTGAAGAACGGTGACCAACAAACAACACCCAAAGTTACCATTATGTACACAGTAGACTTTCTGTGTTGAACTATCTCACTTTATTCCACTCTGTGTCAATAACCACTCTGAATGGAAAACCAACCATTATAGCTAAGAAAATACGACATGTCCGAAAAAAACCCAGGTCTCTCTAAATGTATGCTACTTTTTTCTTGAACGCTAAAATGTGCTGCTTTCAGGTATTAGCTTACAGTAGTTGAAGTTATATCTAACTAAATAGCATCAGGTTTGAGTTTATGAGACAACGCAAGCAAGCTGAATTTGCAAATGTGGGCTTTCATTCTGATTGTCATATTTGACTGTTTCCTGGCATTTAAAGGCAAATTCAGGAGCTCTGATGGTACACATTTTCATACTGTGATAGTTCCCTTGAGGAGACATTCCCACAGTATGCCCCAAGATCTTGACTGAATGTATTCCAGGAGGACAAGCAGCACCCACCCTCACTCCTGCCAGGCATGCCATCTGTGATGATAATTGCTTTCGCCCCCTCTAGTCTGTTGATTGAGTCTCACCTGTGAGCTGACAATCGTCGTTGGAGCCTGCAGAGTCTTCCTGGTTGGGGCTGAGCGGGGGGCTGGCAGGGGGGCTGGTGCTGAAGCTGGCGTAGCCCAGGGACGAGCTTACCTCGCTGGGCTCGCAGCTGTGGTTGACCGGCCTCTGGACGTCCAGGGACGAGGACAGAGAGGTGCGCTGCTTGGGCTGAAGTCAAAACAGGAAGAAGAAAGAGAGAACAGTGAGAATTTACATCATGTGTATGTTATCGTCATACTCATAAAAGTCAAGTGCTTTTAAAGTTAAAGTTTGATATGGCACATTCAATGTCTGCTGTTTGACCGGATGTCAGCCTAAAGTTTGTATTTCTGATTCGTCTTTAAAATGTTTACCTTCTTTAGCGTTTCAGTTTTGCATCATTTCAATCACAGTGTGCTTTCTTTTTTATGAGACTCAGATGTTTGTCCACACGTTTGTCTGCATGCAGTTTTTGTTTAAAATGTTTGCGACGATGCCGTTTCATAGCCAAAAGTCCTTTAAAGAAGGGGGATGGGAAATTATCATTTGACAACTAAATCTCATCACATCATGGAGACTTTAATCAAATTTGGAACAAACACTCATCCGCACGACAACATCAACAGCAGCTCTTTCATTAGTATCATCCCACAGAATGTGGAAGATGTAACTTCAGTAAAGGTCATGCTTGAATCAAACGGTGTCAGCACACAGCACTCAGACATATTCACATCCATAGAAACAGATTGTTTACGCAATGTAAAAGCTGTATTCAAAGTAACACAAAAGAGTGACAGAAGTTAATGGAGAAAGATATGAACAGAGAGAGAGAGACAAACAATGAATGCTAAGAGCGAGGGAGACAGAGTGAGACAAAAAAGCGAGGTGGAGGACAACAGAAACTGTAGACTGGCATCTGGTAAACACATCTTACATAATGAGACATTTGCAGCTCTTAACAACCTGCTGCTTTGCTTCACAAACAGCTCAGGCAGTCAAAACCCTGCTGGTGTGTGTGTGTCAGTGTGTGTGCGTACAAGTCGGAGAATGCAGGCAGAGTGAATAAATACAGTGAACCATAAAATAACATCCTGATATATGAAAGAGTAACAACCTTCAGAAGACCTTCAACGTCGTGTGTTTGTGACGCGAGGCACCAAAAGTGAACCTTGAGGGAGAAGGAGAGGGGGCACAGGATATTGAAGTGAAATGAATGAAAAGCACAGGAGGAGAGAGGACTCTTTAGTGCAAACTGCAGATCGGGCTTTGAAGAGTCTTCAGAAAGACTGAAATGAAAGATGAAAAACAGAAGCAAAACAAGAGCAAAGGGAAATAGGCTGAACAAGAGAAGGACATGAGAAATAAAGAAAATAGGACAGGGTGACGTGTTTTCGCTTCATGGAGAAATGTGGGAGGGGGGGGAGAAAGG
Source organism: Symphodus melops (assembly GCF_947650265.1). Classification (NCBI taxonomy): domain Eukaryota; kingdom Metazoa; phylum Chordata; class Actinopteri; order Labriformes; family Labridae; genus Symphodus; species Symphodus melops. Next base: position 5,195,249 of record NC_136712.1, read on the forward strand.
TGAAAAGATTCAGTGACAGAAACAAAGAGCTGGAGGAAGAAATGATGGTTGGAGGTGAGAATGTTAAGTAGCAGGTGAAGGACAGAGGCAGTGTGGGAAGGAATGAAGAAAAGAAACACGCAACACTAGGTGAAAAGAAGAGGAGAAGCAGACATGTTCGTCATTAGAAAAAAAGAAAAGAAAGGTAATGACGGATTAAGGCTGGAGGGAAAACAAAAGGAAGAAGCAAATTAAGGAAAGAGGAGGAAAAGGAGGCAGAAGGAGGTGAGCACAACAAGGTTGAAGGCATGATGCAAGCTACCAGTAATATATCTATTTTGGTGTTTGTACTGTAAACAACCACATGGAATTATATGTGAGAACACAATCCTAAGGAAGAACCCCTCAGCATTAAAAAGAGAAGGGTACAGAAGGATGCTTTTAAAAGTTTGCAAAATAAGCTCAGCCACTTTCTCGTTTCCAGTCAGTAAAGGAGACTGTAATCATGTTCATGTCTGGGTGATGAAGCTATCTCAGGTTAGCATGGAAAAAAAGAAAAAAGGGAGACAGCTGCAGGAATGGCTGAGCCTTGTTCATTTCACAGCATTATATATCAATTTAATCAATCAAATAGAAAAACAAAAGTTTGTCAATCTTTTGAATTTTTATTTTTTTGAAGGAAAGAGCGAAGCTAGCAATTCCAGCCCTTAATCTAGTATGAATGCTAAGCTAACCAAAAAGTATTAAAGGTTAAACAGTCAGTCACTTTCTTTCTGACAGTTGGTTGAAAAGATAGACCACCACTCTTGTTAAGATTAATATAAAAGCTAATGCTAAGAGGTGGCTAGTTTAGCTTAGCATATTGAGAAGCAACAGGTGAAAATAACAGAAATGTGTATTATTATTCAATAATATAATTTTAGTGAGGTTTAAACAAAAAAACATAACTTGAAAGTTAGTGAGCTTTAAGAGTGATATGTACATTTTGTTTCCCCCTTATTTACATTGTTAAGCTAAGCTAACTGCATGCTATTTGGGAAACAGACAGGGTGTTATTGAGGACACATAACATAACTAACTTTGGGCAATAAGATACCTGAGGTTCAATCTACAAGGGGACTGAAATAACATGTTAGTTTGATAGTGTACATGTGTCCATTTATGAAGTGAAGAAAAAAATGCTAAAGCTCGTACTTTACTTGCACTTTGTTTCTTGTGATTAAGAGGGATAAACAGATCAGAGTTTGGTATGCATCAATCGAAAAGGAGAAAAATGGTTTAAAATCGAAAACATGAGAGGTGCAGAGCCTGAAGTCCCTCAGAAAAGTTCCAACAAAACAAAATGCAGCATGGATACAGCAGTGAGATTTCTTTTTTTCCCCCCTTAGTGGAGAGTTGGTCAGTTGGGAATAACATCCGGTTTGCAGTATCCCGCAGACACCAGGGATGTTTTAAGGACCAATGCATCAACAGAACAGGATCACAACAGCCCAGAAATACAGCCGGGAATATGACAATGACAAATGAGCCGAGCAGGGAATCACCCTAACTGAGCAAGGGCAGGGAGAATACACAGGCTTCGTGTCCAAAACTTGATTTATATTTCTGTCCTCTTTGGAATCAAAAGTATTCATGACTTATGGAGAGAGAAAACAAATTAATATTAAAACCACTTAGCATGCATCAAAACAGGAGCTGCGGTGTTCACTTTGCCGCAGGCTTTAAAAATGAACAAAAAAAGAAAAAGGCAGAAATTAATGAGATAAAACAGCAATCAACTGAGAATGACTGAACTGCTCTAGTGTGGTGTTTTTAAATGGAAGGGCAAGTCTGTTAGAGTGTGTGTGTGTGTGTGTGTGTGTGTGTGTGTGTGTGTACACACACGTCCTCTTTCCAGGCATCTCCTTATCAAAGAGCCCTTCAACTTTGCATGTTCATACTTTCAGCATCTCTTTATTCTATACTTATCTCAGTTTTGTGTCAGAGACTTTTTTTTCTTCTGCTGCTTCTTTTCAACAACTTAATGTTGTCTGACCCTGTGCTTAATAGGACCTAACACACACATGAACAACCACTGACACGTGCATGAAAACCTACACACAACCCTGTCGTTTCGGCTGAGGCTAAGCATTAACAATGCAAACGGGCAGCGGGCTAATGAACATGTCATGGCCGATTGGAAGGGGATTAATGAGCACAGACTCACAATCACACGCACGCACGCACAAAGGCAGGTGCTGTATGCCTGACTAACCTACGGCAAAAGACATTTTCTCTGCAAGGAACAGCATCCCCAGGGTAAAAAAATGCCATTTAACACTCCACTAGTGCGTGTGTTTGTGGTGGGGTGCTAATAAATGACACGCCTATTAGCTAAAAGATGTAATTCCTCACCTCGATTATCTGAGAGGTGCTTTGCAGTGTAAGTCTGCATTAACAAGTGTTCATTTCTGTGAGAAAGTGAGGAATGTTTCCTCTAAACGATGACTACCAGGATAATCAGTTATCATAAAATCATCATGATTAAAAAGGGATCAGGGGTGTCTCTTTTTGATGAATAAAACTCAAGTGATGCAGAATGTACCATGGCAGCACCGCTAATAATAAATCATTAGAAAAACATTCAAGATTCTTGACATTTAAAAAATCTATTAAACCAGTATGTTTGTCGCTGCCTATGAGTCTACATAGTCCAGTTGGGAAGGCCCATGGAGGCTATGTGGTAGGCATGGTGGCTGGGAAGGGAAAACCAAAATGCTATTTGGTTTATTTTGAGCCAAACGATTGTTGGAAAATGTTTTATATGGAGTATATGTTGACCAAATGATGTTTTGTCTATTTTGCAGAATCCACCTGAGACAGTAAAAGCAGTCTTTCCACCAAAACAACATTTATAATTTTGGTTTGCACTTTCCCAGCAATAGCAGGAACCATCGAGGTCATCACAATCTGGCTGCCTTGGTCTGTAGAAGGTGGTGATGATGTTTGGGTTGTGTTGGAAGTTAATGGTTATGTGGTGATGTAACATATCAGCAGCAAATGGGGGCATAACTGGGATGAGTGGTGTCTTCACTGAGCAATTATCCTTCCAATAGGACATAGGCATCTTGAGTTTTTAGATTTTTTTGTCTTTCACCCAGTTTCATTTCACCAGGCTCACATGTTCACAGACAGATATACTGTGAGCATAATCAGAGCAGAGAGCAAGGGAATAGAAATCAAAAGGTAAACATTCTTTTTCCATATAGCGATCCTAAAAGTATTTTATACCATCCATCTCTTCATAGGTTTTTCTTTCCCTCTCATTTCTTCACACTTTTTCTTCTGACGATTAAACTTATTTAACTTTCTTATTGAAAAACTTTTTTCACACAGGTAAACCCCCCTTTGGGTTTCTGATTTTCTCTGAGACCATCTCAGTGACATTAACATATATATAGTGTTTCTCTCTCTTAAGGCTCAGACAAACGTTCACTCAAACCAGTAGACCAACATGGCCTTTGCATGTTCTAGCTTCGAGAAGCCCACAGTAAGAATTAGCTAAGCCATTGGGGACTTTTAGCTTTAGCCTAACTCAGTTCAATTAGCAGTTTAAGTCAAACATCTCTCCTCCGGGGCCGCGGGCACTCTGCTGGCTTAGAAAGCAAATCTTTTTAACAACCACACACAAACCTTTAAGGGTCTCCAGATTGCTGGAGTAACTTTAACACACTGAGGTGCAGAGCAGAGAGCCAGCAGCTATGATGAGAGGAATGAGCTAACCACGGTAGGTGAAAGTAAAGTGATTTATTTTCTCTACTTTCTGTATTTTTTGTTCCTCCACGGAGCCAGCTGCCATCATTGTAATTGTTTATTGATTGTGTGTGTGTGTGTGTGTGTCTATTTGTACATGTGTGGTCCTCGCACAGAACACAATATTGGCTCAATAAAGAGCGGGGCGCACATGCAGGGTCATTATCATAGCAATTCGCAGCTCTGTAATAACATGACGTGTGATTATACACAGATCAGAGACAAATTTACCCAAAGATTAGCGGACTGCAGAAACACTGTCAGAGGGCTCATCAAATGTCTGTGTGTGTGTGTATCCAGCACAAACACGGGCTCAGCGGCCGACTGACTGATGAGTGTGAACATATTAATAAGCTCTGAATGCCAAAGTGATTAGTGATCTGTCTCTGTAAGTGTGTTGGATGAACAAATGTAGAAGTGAAACCAAAAATACTGAAAGCTCTACAAAATGCTTTTGACTAAATCAGAATTAAATCTTGATACAACTTTAGTTAATAAAAGATTCATTCGGTTTCTAGTTTGGAAATTAAAATAGCTCACTTTTAAAAATGGCCCAAATAATATAACCTTAAAGTTGCATTAAGTGTTTATTCACAGTGGGTCATTTAAAGTTAATTAAGTTTTTATTTCCCCCAAATCTCAAAAGTTTTATGTAGCAAAGAGTGTCTTTGTGTCCTCATAGGCTTGCATTAAAACGCTAAAAATGCTGGAGGTGTTTCTGTTGGGTTACTCCATTCATTCAACAGAAAGAATTTAAAAACTTTAGGTCTGCTTAAACTAAAAGCAGCACTCCAATGAGATCTGTCCAGCAGTGTAGATTTAATAATCAATATTTTGGTGCTCACAGTCCATCTTGTTTGTTTACAATGACATGCCGCCATCTTAGAATGGCTCGATGCTTTTGCCACGTTCACGCGTCACCTGTAAGTTCAGATCAGTGCAGGTCCAAACAAATGTTCTTCCGAGATGAGACCAATTGAGGGCGATGCCCTTTGAGTGACACGTTTAAAATCACACTGATCATAGTTATTTGGAGCGTTTACAGGTGGGGGATTTTGTTGAGGAGAAACAAGATGTGACCCTTTTCTTAAAGCTCTTTCATGTAAACACTCTGCTTTGTGAAAGTTGTGCCGATTATGTACATTTACAGCTGGGTGCTGTATGTGTGTGTCTTTGCATTCTAACCATCTATCAACCATCGTGAAATGATTTTATTTATTCTCTCCATGGCTCCATAAAACATCAGAAACCAGTGAGCTGCCTTATCGGCACTCACACTCTGCTCGGGCATCCAGGAAACCAATCTGCTCTCCCAGGCTCTTATATTGTCATGTCCATATCTTGTATGTGCAGCAATATTTTCATTCGCGAGAACAGATCTGAATGTTTGCAATGCATACTGTAAAGTATGTATTATACATTCCTGTGAGAGTGTGTGGAAGAGATGGAGCACCGATCTCATCTCTCTTATGGTCACAAAAAATTCACTTCTTACTTCTGTTTGTCAGTGCAACAGAAGAGTTGAATAAGCACCAAAATACAGAGCACACAACATGTGACACAAACGTGACGAAGAAGCTTTCAATCTGTTTTGTCGTGCAGATGATTTTATATTCTTTGTATACAACGAGTTTGAAAAGTCGAAAGGGATTGTTTTTAAACCCCCCTTAGGTGTCGTCAAATAGGGTTATGGGTTTCCCCCCCCCCAAAAAACAGCATTCTTTTCTTTCGAAAAGAATGCTTTGGTCTGTGACTCAAACGTCCTGCTAATACATAAAGTGAGTCTGTTCGAATGCAGAGGTCTAACAGAAATGAATCAGGAGGCTGCTTTTTTTGGACACAATTTATGTAACAGGGTCTTATCTTCAGAAAGCATTTAGAAGACGCGGCTGAGGGTACATTGTCTGCGCTCTAGGGTCTAAAATGTAAAGTGGTCTGTTGGAAGTGCAAACACAACCCCTATTATGTGTTGACCGTGTCCTCAGCAAGCAAGCAGTGGTATTGAATCAAACAGCCGAGACGCAGAGAAGCTCCAAAGTAGGACACTGACGCAAAGAAAACTTGGAGATGCAGGGTTTCTCTGTCTGCTTCTTCTCCATTATTCCCTCACTCTCTCTCTGTGTTCACATCCCATCTGCGAAAGAGTGTGATCAAGAGCTCGCGCAGCTCTAACACGTCCCGCTGACAGTTTGGACAAGAAGCGGGACATGTGGAAATAAAAGGCGACCCAAACATGAAGCCCCACATGGCCGGTGGGATGTCTTCATGCTCTTACAGAGTGATCGCACGTCTTCATCAGCGGCTAGCTGATCGGTGGAAAAAAAACAAAAACTGCAGCAGCATTAGCGCCACATGAGCTGAATCATTTCTTTTAAAGCCGGATTTAAAGAGATGAATTACTCAGGGAACACATCTTTTATTTAAAGTAACAGCCTCAAGGAGCCGAGTCACAGCGGGAGGGGGAATTAGACTGTAAAAAAAATTAAGAATTTACAGAGTTATTATTTTCAAAGGGAATCATACCAGTGGGTTACATAAGTCTACTTGTTTGAGGTCGAGTTTGCCTGGGTAATAAATTCAGGAAAATCGATTCAGACGAGATAGAAGGATCAACAGTCCCATTTATTGTACGACATGGCTCTCGGACTGAGGTACAAATAGACGAGAGCACATCACGCCGGTCCTCGCATCCTTGCCCTGGCTGGCCGTCGTTTTTTAAATTAGAGAACGATTTGGCCCCATGCTAGAGTATATTTCTGACCCTTTAACTCCCCATGTGCCGCCACGGGCTTTCAGGTCCTCGAATGCTGCTCTCCTGGTGGTTCCCAACTCCAAATTAAAAAAAAAAAAACAGAGGTGACAGAGCCTTTACCCTTTAGCCCCAGACTCTGGAAAAAAAAACCTCCCATGAGAAGATTAGGATGGAGAAGTCGATGGCCTCATTTAAGTCTCTTCTTCACTTTTAAAGTCGAGCCTTCCTCTGATCCTCCTGTGTTTTATTGAAGCCGCTTTCTGTTCTTACTGATAAACGTTTAACACTTTCATGATGTTGGGTTGTTTTGACCTGTGAAGCACCTCGTTTGGCAAAGTTGATGTTAAATGTACTTTTTTCCAGCTGTATACTCAAGCTCGTCTGTGTTTACATCAGAGCTCTAGGTGTTGACAGTTCACCATCAGAACAGTAACCAGTGATAAAGATCCCCTCTTCTGCTGACTACTTCCCCCATTCGCCTTAAAGCACCAAATTAATATCCAACACAGCAAACATGAGGGACTGCAGCACTCTTTACATGCTGCTACAGTCATGTCGGTGTTTGTGTGCATGCTAGCCCGAGGCATTAGCATACAGCTCTGTGTGCTCTGATGAAACAGCCAGCGGGAGCACTAAAATCAAATGAATTATACAGAATTAATTAGGAGCTATAAAACAGGAAATTTGGTGCTCCCTGATTATCCGCGCTTCAAGTCAGGCGGAGGCCCCCGCTGCGTGACCCATGTGATCCCTATTTACACATAAGTTAGCGTCCCAAAGATCAGGCGAGGAAGCAAGGAAGGGAATTAGAGGTCATTTAAGGATTTAAAACAGACAAAGTCGTGTGGGGCCGACTCTGTGTGGAGCCCTGAAACTCGGTTTTTCTTCAGGGTTAAAAAAGGAACAGGTTTCTTTCATCATACTAAATGTTTCCTAAATACATTTCTTTACATAATATTCATCTCAACCAACAGCCTGGCCTTGTATTTATGATTCATCACTAGACTTCTATTCTGTTCAGTCCTGTGTGACGACTCTACCACCTGGCCACAGGGTGTCTTTGTCCTGCTCTCCTGCTGTGTCAGTGTGTTGCAGGCGGTTTGTCCTGGTGGAAAGTCACAAGCAGGATGAGCTCCACCTGAGCCTGGTGCGCTTCACCTCCCTGACCTCGGGGTTTGCTCGCTCGCTCGCTCTCTCTCTCTCTCTCTCTGACCTGCTGGCTCTGGTGCTGTGGCTGCATTTTACCACGGCTGGCCTGACTTCCAATGAGTGTTTTTCTTTTCCCATCAGTGCTCATAATTACACTCACACATACACTGACTATACCGATAACACGTCATGTAAAAAAAAAAAAAAAAGCGCTAGCTCGTGTCTACGCTCTATGAGCCCGGTTGGCACATGTCATCAGCAGACTGAGAAAACAACTGCCTTTAATTATGAAGGTGTGAAGCGTTCACGCTGAGCTCGTGTCTGATACCATCCTCCCTGTGACACAAGTGAGACGACTGCATTACTATCTATCCTAATGAGGCTTACATGACTTATCTCCTGTGTTTCTGCAGATAACTTTCTGAGCACATCAGAACCCTTAACGATAAGGAAATGTTCCTCTCTTCTGATACTGACACACACTGTTTGTTGTACATGACACTGATTGACCGGGAGATTTCCTCCTTGAATAATTCAAAGTTGCAGCAGTTCCTTTGGATCCCACACAAACAGATATGAGTCATTTCTCCATCATTATCCCGCCTCAGCTTCAGACTACCTGGATACTTCATGTTCAAAGACGTGTGGACTGACCTGAGACACCGACAGCGACATGTTCAATGAAGCATCACTCGCTTGTGAAACGTTTGTTTGTGTATACGTCTACAAATATTCTAACGTACATATTTTCTCCACATCCTTATGCTTATGACTAACTCCTCGAATCTTTCCTCTGACTGTGACTCAATCAAAACATCTCCATTGAATCTATGTGTGTTCATAATATTACACTTACTCTTTAAGAATACTCAAAGCTTTCAAGGCTTTTACTTCAGTTCGCTGTGCACTAAATATGAGGAATTAAGTCCAACCCTACCCGAACCCGAAACCCACACAACTGTGGGCTGAGTTTGAAGCTAACTAAATGTTGTTGATGTTTTCATATACAGTACATGGTTACATACTTACATCAGTGTACTGGTTTGCAACACATGTGAGGACTAAACAGATGGGTTCAGTGAAATAGCAATAATTGATAGTGGAAATGACACCAAACTGTTCCTCATGAAATATTGATGAGGAGTCTGTTTTATGTCTTCGCTTTATTAGAGGAAGCCAGCAGGCTCAGAGGTGTGAGGGCAGACACACACATCTGGAAGATTTCAATTCGATCTACTGTGAGTGAGTGAGTGAGTGAGCGAGCGAGTGAGTGACAGAGAGGAGGGAAGACTAAATGAAACAAATTGAAGCATTCTGTGTGTGTGCGCGCGCGTGTGTGTAGGTGTTTAAGTTGCTTGTAGGTGGATACTGATGTTCAATAATGCATCAGGTGCCTCGCCAACACATTCATTAGTCGGTGTGTGTGTGTGTGTGTGTGTGTGTGTGTGTGTGTGTGTGTGTGTGTGTGTGTGAGAGCGTGCGCACACTCACCTGTGGGCGGATGACTCTCTCAATGTTCTTCAGGGCCGTGTCAGGGGAGGGGGGTGAGCAGTCTGGAGTCGGGCCTGTTGAGCAGTTGCCATGGTTACTTTGCTCCCCCTCACTCGCCGCTACATGGGACACGTGACCTTGGCGAGCGAGAGGGAGGGAGAGAGAGAGAGAGAGCAGCAGAGTGAGACAGGTAGAGACTGAGGAGGATTTTAACGTCCTTTTAATTTGCTGATTTTTATTTCGTAACGAGCCTCCCCACACGCTAAGCATGCAGACGAGCTAGCTGCGTTTAAGTGGATCTCTCCTTCACACGTAACACACCATTAAAGAACAACGTGTCAGTCTCAGAGTCAAGTTTAGGAATGGTCCCGTTCTTGAATTAAATCAAAGTAAGGTCTTCTACACTCCTCTTACAGACACATGAACAAGATGACTCTATATGAAGAAAAGTCTGTTTCTATACCTCTTTGTGTAGTAAGTGACAGAGAGAGTGTCAGTGGTCGAGTCGAAGGTCAAAACAGAGGAAAAGGAACAAATGCTGTGGCTTTTTGTATTTGTTTACCCAAAACTGTGTATGAAATCTGAAATAAGCAAAACACACCGGTGGTTTCGGCATCACCTCCATTGTTTATGATATCACTCAGAACTTATATATCTCAGGCATCTCCACGACAACTGAAGTCGCAGAATACCAGTTTCATGCTCGTGCAGCTTCGCCCCGGTTGTGTGGCTTGTGTCCTTTGTACTCGTATCCTAATTACAGTTTTTAAACTTTTCCCACTCGCTATTTCATGAATGGTAAAGCAGGCAGAGAGAGAGAGAGAGAGAGAGAGAGAGAGAGAGAGAGAGAGAGAGAGAGAGAGAGAGAGAGAGAGAGAGAGAGAGAGAGAGAGAGAGAGAGAGAGAGAGAGAGAGAGAGAGAGAGAGAGAGAGAGAGAGAGAGAGAGAGAGAGAGAGAGAGAGAGAGAGAGAGAGAGAGAGAGAGAGAGAGAGAGAGAGAGAGAGAGAGAGAGAGAGAGAGAGAGAGATTCAGATATGACGGCTGCACACTGCAGTTTGATGACTATCTCACAGACGTGCGTGTGTGTGTGTGTGTGTGGCTGACTGCAGAAACCAAGTGTCGGAGCTCATTTCCCCTGCGTGTGATCATTTAATTGAGAGGAAGGAGCTGGGAAAAAAAAAGAAGAAGAAAAGAAGGAGGGGAAAGAAGTGCTGAAGTAGCTGAATCAAATCTCAGAGGGAGAGAGCATCTTGTCTTAATCGATAGGATGAGAGGAACACACCTTTCCAAAGATACTGTTTGTCAGACAGTATCTTTGCACACACACACACACACACACAACAGAGGCTTTCGTCCGCTGCCTCCTGCTATCACTGGTCCGATCACACAGCAAAATATCACAAGTAGGGAAGGCAATTTTAAAGCTGCATGCTGAAAATGCGCCTGAAGAGGTTGAACGATATGAGCGATGATATAAGCTGAGGCTGAACTGCTAATGCTGCGTCTTGAGGAACTGAGGCTGAGCTGAACTGTCGTGTATAAAGTGTAAAAAACAGATGAAGAATGTGATCAAGAGGAGGGGGGTTCGGAGCACCTTTTTGGGGTTTTTCTGGAGAATCTTTCCACGAGCTTCACCTGCTCTAATCTATCTGACTTGTGCTCCAGCCTCACACACAGGATGGCATCGCTCCACTGTACGTCGCATGTCGCCTGCGGAGGGATCGTCATTTCACATGAATGATCCGTTCGCACGCTCCAAGTTGAAACAGTAGCTCCCGTTCTTTTTAACTTCTTTGGACGTAGTCGAAGGGTGCGAGTTTTCACAACTCCCACGACTCTTCCTCGCGTGTTGGAGGGGAACAGAAGTCACGGTGGAGACTGCTGATGATGTTTGGGATAATGGCACAAATGATGATTCACTTTCCTGTGTTTTAATCAGACCCATGCACTTACACAATCAACTTTCCCATGATGCTCCGGAGGGGGGGGGGGGGGGAAGAGATCATTTGAAAAAGTTTTCTGGCATGCTGAGACCAGCCTATTTAAATCTGAAACTTCATTTTCCTGATGTGTAAACATGAGGGACAAAGAACTCTGTCAGCCCCCTTGATGACACAACATGCAGCCTGGGATGTTTGACTCATTTATAATGTATTAGACTGAGGTTTGTGCAGAGAATCTGTAGCTTCCTGACATCAGAACACGGGCTCATTGTGCTTTAATACATTTGAAGTGCTGTCCGTGGTGCTGATGAAGGAAATAGATCTGTTGATGGCGATTTTTGCTGAATCAGATCGAGCATGAGCTGTCATGGCTGAATTTGAAACTCTGTCCACACTGCAAAAAACAAACAAACAAAAAAAAACTTCTTCATCACTTTGTTGTCATGTCCACTGGTTCTCATGGTTGAGGTTTCTCAAACGAACAGCACTATCCTCAGTCTGGCTCACTGACTTTTTAATAATCAATTCATCCAGTTCTTTCCTTTCGTATCTAACTCTGTGATTGCATTCTAACCTGTACTAACACCCTTCAGACTTATTCTTCTTTGTTGATTGGTTAAATGTTTCTGTATAGTTGCACTGTTGTTATCTGCTGATCTATGTATCCTTGAATTGCCCCCCGGGGACAAATAAAGTAAATAAAGTTTTTTGAATTGATTGAATTGACAAAGACCAGCTCTTGGAGAAGAGGAGGGCACGAGTCAGGACTTTAGAGTGGACATACTCGGGGTCTGGGTGCCAGCTGTAAAGAAATGTGAGATCATTCTAGAAACTCAGACGTTTTGTCAGTGGCAGACGCTGCCTCGGTTAGTAGCTTCAACAGGTTTCATTTTCAAAAACACTTTGTCTCTGTGTTCATGCTGAACTGACATGATGCTGTACCCAACTCTTTAAAATGACTTTTAATAAAAACCTGCTTGTTTGTTATTTTTGGATCATTAGGTCTGAATCACTCCATTCATGACTGCTAATTTAAGAACTCCTCCTCTGTTTGTTAATCCGGACTCCATCTCCGCTCATGTTGGTGACTTCACAAACTTTTCAGGAACAGAAGGACTCGAGCCTTTTATACTCAGCTGCTTTTGAAGTACATGAAGTCAAATTCGATTTTTTCCATCGTCTCATTAAAAGTACGTTCTTCGTTTTAATGTTAGCCTGAAACTTTGTAAAAACCCCTGACACTCGTCTTTGATTCGCTTCGTTTTTAAAGTGCACGACTTTATTCCAAATGTCCGTCTGGCAGCCCCCTCAAAGAAAAGTTTCCATACGACTCACTTTCACGATAAAGGGAATGAAAAAGAAGAGAAAGTCGAGGAGAAAAAACAGCAGCAAGGCCATATTCTGTTTGTGACAGAAAACAATGGGGGTTGTGATCACAACCTGCAGAACAACAACCCGTTTAAGGGCATGAAATCAAGAGGAGCTGTTTGTCGATGCAGAGCAGTCAAAAAGATCCTTTCAGTGCTGAGGGAGCCACACAACACCCGCTGAAAGGTCATTAAACAGCCTCCTTTTCATGTTAGTTTAATAGAAACTGGAGCTTTATGAATTCCTACAGCTCGGTCTTTAAGGTTGTGTCAAACTCAAAGTTTGTCCTCTCACTTCCCAACGTGTCACCGCCTCTCATCCATATATTTCCTTTGAGTTTCAGCTTCCACGCACGGCGTCAGTCCTTCAGGAGACGTGACGGAGCGTCGCGGCGTGCTCTCACGTCTACCTATGCCTGTGTCTTCTTCGTGCGTTCCTGCAAACACAGACGGAGCTTTTCACTCCCTTTTTACTGCGACGATGTGCAAGTACACACACACACACACACACACACACACACACACAGACAGACAGCGTAAGGGGCCTTTTGGAGCCGAATCAGTGATTAAATGTGGGCGTAAAATAGATCAAATAAATACTGGAAAAATGAGAGACAGGCTGAAGAAAGGAAGGATGCAGCAGAGGGATAAATATAGAGACGGACGTTTGGTCCTGTTGAGTAAATAAGCCTGTCAACAGTGAGGCTTTGATGATGGATGTGAGGGTGTGTGTGTGTGTGTGTGTGTGTGTGTGTGTGTGTGTGAGAGACTCCACTTCCTTTAGATCTGCTTCGAGCTCACTCCTGGGATTCTCTCTGTTACTAAAGGGAATATGTGTGACCTCTGTGTGTGTGTGTGTGTGTGTGTGTGTGTGTGTGTGTGTGTGTGTGTGTGTGTGTGTGTGTGTGTATAAATAAAGGTGAGAGAATGGATGTAATAGCTGTACGGTAAAACATGTATAGACGTTTACATCCGTATGTTCAAATAGCCTGTGGGAAAATGTGAAATGCTCTAACGGGTTTCACAGGATTCAAATATTCTTCGCATGCCAAGCACACAGAACAGTGTGCGTGTGTGTGTGTGTGTGTGTGTGTGTGTGTGTGTGTGTGTATAAGTGTGTGCATGCTACAAAGCATGACCGAGCCTGAACTGAGACAAACGTATCTGTGAGTGCATCGAGGCTCGTTGCAGTTCGTTAATGCAGCAGTGTGTAGGTTAGCGAGCGCTCAGTGCAGCCTTCCTCTTCCTGCCTAACAAGACCAAAACTGTCAGACGAGTTCTTCTGACTGTCCGTTCTGCTTCTCTGCAGCTCTGACAGGTCGGGTTTGATATGCACACAGGACCTTTATGTGTGTGCAGCTCCTCTCACATGTTCGTCTACATGTCAGAGCAGCTCCAATCTCAGTGTCTCAAATTGATCAAACACTAAACGACCGCAGAAAGAAAAAGTCACAAGGTAAATCAGTTTCATTAAAGGAACTAAAAGCTACATTTACATGCGTACATTTAAACCAATCAAAGGGTTTAAAGACAGAAACAATCAATTCATGTCGAGAAAAAACAACAACCACACTCCAGTATTCGATGTAGTTCTCAACACATCACAAAGATCAGCACCAAACACGCATCCACTCTCCTCACTCGAAGAACTGATTGTGACTCCAAATCATCCAGTATCAATCACAGTTATTCACTCTTTATTCCTGCCTCACCGCCTTGTTCATCAGCAGCAGGAAGGAGTGCAGGTTTAAATAAATATTACAAACTGTGTTTTATCCAGATGCTGAAAATTGTTCTCCGGCAAAACAACGACTGCAAAATCTACATCAACAGGCTCCTAAGAAAATATACTACCGGTATATATATATATATATATATATATATATTATTAAAGACACATCTGCAGTAGGAAACGTTGGGCTTTAGGCAGAGAGACATGAGAGATGAGAAAATAACAAACGTTGTAATTGTTGGTCATTTTGGCTTCTTTTCTTTAGGGTTGGTAAGAAACATGTTGACACAGCAATAAATCATTTACCGGACTGGTTTGATACAATTCTTGTTGTATTAAATACAGCACTTTCATTTGGCTCACTGAGTGACTACTTCACTCTTAATTACTATTTCTTTTTTCAATGTTTTTTTATGTTTCATGCTCATTTTATTTTATGTCTTGTTCTGCTGGAAAGCACTTTGAGCTGCATACTTGTATGAAAGGTGCTGTACAAATAAAGCATTTTGTTAACCAATGAAAGAGAAGAAAGACAAAGACGTGGTGAACTTTCACATTTTAGGGGCTTAACGTACTGCTGGCGTGATCAGATAGTTGTTTTTATGTAATTGTATCGTGGGTCGTATGGTGAGCTACACCGTAATCTTAAACACTGATCCTTCAAAATGCGCCCCGGAGTAAACTGACTTATAGAACCAAGGGAAACTTTAAAAATAAAGAGTGTAAAGACATTAAAGCATGTGCAAACTTAGAAGCATCGATTTCCTCTTAAAGAGGAAGAGCCTCTCTCTACTGCGTCTCCGTCGACAAGTCAATGAGCCTCGACCTTTAGAACAGCCGAGCCCTGGAGTGACTCCTCGCTGCCCATAGACACTCTGAGATTAAGTGGGCTAAATGGGCCGAGACGCAGTAACATCAGACTTTTATCCACCTCAGGGGGCGAGTTAGTGCAGGAGAGAGAGTGACACGCAAGAGGCCAAGGCCTTTATACATAAACAGAAGAGTTACTCCCGACCTGATGTGTCAAAGGCTCTCTTTCTCACAGATCGTGAATGGCGGCTAATCACGGCTAAGATGTTGACGTAAATATTTTATATTCATAAATCACAATTTAACTGTGAATTCAGAAGTTGGCCAACATAAAAGGATCACAAACTAGTTTTCATCAGAGCTCTGGGAACACATGAAGGAACTACATGTTGTGAGAGCAGATATTTATACGATTTCATCTTTTAGAAAATCCTTCAATATTCAAATTGTAACAAATCATATGTGAAATGAAACACTCTGAAAAAGTCTAATTGATGTACTTTTGTCACAAGCTGGGAGCCTTAATCGTCTGAACCTGCTGCCCTACAAAGATAAAGGAAAGTTTACTGAGATAGAGCCTCGTATGTGTTTTCCTGTTGTACACGTCGGCAGCAGCCTGTTTACCATTTGAAGACAAGTGTGTGTTTATCTCGGGAGGAGTCGGTCGATAGCAGAGAAGAAACGCTTTCCCTCTAACTGCTTGGCAACGCTCTGCGCCTTCCGTCTGCTCCATACGTGACTGGAGGTTGTGAGGTCCCTCTTCACCGCACCGCAGACGCTCGTCTTCATTTCTCCACAATCACCTTTTTTTCCCCCTCTCAGAGCCTCAGAGCCTTCGGGTGGTTTCATTCTGGCCGTCTGCACAGCAATCCTGTGGTTCAATCTCACTGTAGTGACCTGGACTTACGTGTTAGGATTGAGTCTCTTTTACATTTGAATCTGATTCTGTCTCCCACAATAAGAAACTACTGAACCAACCATAACCAGCTCTGAGGTCCCCAGGGACCAGAGTCGAGCCAGCGAGGAGTCTGAGGATCCTGATGTTTGTGATCCTGCTCTCAGGAGCCTCAGTCAGGACGAGACGGTCACCCATACATGTAAAACCAAGGATGAAGGCCCTCACAACAACTGAGGGATTATTCAGGAGCCCCAAGAAAGTGGAAAAAAAAAAAAAAAAAAAAAAAAAGGAACAAAAAAGTTTTGCAGAAAGCAGGTGCTGGAGTACTTTTTAAATAAATTTCAGGTTCTACTTTTGGAAGTCGCCGTAGTTCAGTCTTCACAGGCTCATGTTTGAATCTGTCTGACGAAGCTTTCTTATAAAGTTTGAGGAAAGATATGCTGCTTTCTCCTCCTGGCTTTGTTGTCGCCTTATTTGAAATTGCTCCACTAGTTTTCGGTGCAATTGTTTCTCTGTTTTTCTTTCTCATACTCAGACTGTCTAGAGGCAGAATTCGAGGGAGAGAGTGGGGAATGAAATGAAGGTAAGGGGTCATAGGTCGGATTCAAACCCGGGCCGTTGATTTAAAGGAGTAGAGCATTTCGTACAACCACCAGACTTCTGGGACCCCTTAACATGCATAAAATGTGCAAATGCTGCAGCAGAGATGAACTCCTTCATTTGTAACAAATGGCATTCTTACAGAAAGAAATCCATCTAACATGAAGTATAATCCTGATTTAATGTTCAAATGACTTTTTGAGTAGTGGGATTAAACGCACAGGTCTGTATTTAAGGTGCTTTGCATCATAAAGGAGAGAATTCCATTTATTCACTGTCAGAAGTGACAGAGGACTTAGGGTGTGCGAGGATGTTTTGCACCACTCGGGAACGTTGTGTGATTGTTCATGAATGCTAAAGAGACAAAAGTGTGATGACGCTTCTAATAGATGATGAAACATTCCCAGGCAACAGCTTTAAGAGAACCAAAGAACAAAAAAAAAAAAAAAAAAAGAGAGAAAGGTGAAAGAAAAAGAACAAACAGGAAAGGGATTTAGAAGAGGATGTACCGTGATAAAGTACAAAGTGTTTGGTTGGACTTTCATAGAGAACAGCTCGTGGATGTTTCTGCAGCAGCCGGGCTGAGTGACAGTCACCAGATGGGTTTGGGTAGAGCCGCCCTGATTGTCGAGACTGCAGCAGCACACAACTGGCCAGCAGAACAAGACAGGTGGATACTTATATCCATGCACTGTAAAAAGTTTCCTTTTCTTTGAAATTAGGAGGCAAATCCTGCTACTGTCTAACATGAATGCAGCGGTCAAAACTGAGACGGCAACATGAGGGTAAAGTGAGGCTAGTTAAAAAAAAAAAAAACTAAATAAAAACCAGACATCTGCCATCAATAAAAAAATTTGATTCGAATGTTCTGCCAATTACCTTTTTTTAATCCTGTCATCTTTAATGTGATCACCCTGCCTTCGTTAGTCTCGGGATATTCAGCTGATGCTCTGCTGAGGCACGACAGAAAGTCATGAGAGGACAGAAATCCCCATGAGCACAGGTTATATAATATATAAACAAAGGTCCTTTATCCATCTTTTTTTATTACTTTGTTTACCTAATCTTATGAAACAAATTCCTAAATAACTTTTAAAGTAGCAATATGCAAGATATGTACTGATTTAATTATAAAAGGAAGTCAGAAGTCAGAATGCTGGCTAAACACTGAAGATTCAGTTTTCACAACACGGGGTCCTACGTGTGCATCCACTCTAAGGAGGAGGGGGCGGGGGGAGAGACAGCACTCTGTGTTTTATCTTTGGACTGCAGTTCTCATTTTAAACACAAGGTGTCAGAGTTACATACTGCTCCTTTAAATATTGTTCTGCAACTAATTAACAAATACCTTTCCAATATGTGCGCACAAAAAAGTCATGCCTCTGAAGTCATGAAAGCAACGGGATATTTACTTTACTTCAGCAGGGCTACATGAAAACTCAAAATCATGGTCTCCCATCTGAACATTACCAAGAGGCAGATTTTGAAGACTCCCTAAAAAAAACAAGCTGTCACATCTAAAACCATCACTTTTTTTGCAGTGTAATGCACCAAGTCTCTCTCTCTCTCTCTCTCTCTGCTCATCATCATATCCTTCCTCACACCCATGTCTTATTAGCTCTACATGTGACTGGAGCCAGGATTTTCCCTCCTGCCGCATCACAGATCCACAGTCACGTTGGCAGGTCGGTCCGAGACGACCCTCCAACTCTGACGACTGGATGTGCAATAATCCGCCTGCTCGCTGTCCCACACTTTTTCCACACCTTTTTTTTCATTAAGACATTTTTGCATTAAGACAGTTTCTTCTGCATGCACAGCATTTTCAATTCCTACACATTCTGCACTTTCATTTCTATATATATATATATATATATATATATATATATATATATATAATATTTTTTTTTCTGACTTCCACAGTCTCTTTTACTCTCCCTCTTTGTGTGTTGACGTCTTGCTCACTCGTCTCCACATCCTTTCACTATGTCTCGCTCTCATCTGGCCAGATAACAGGGTTTAAAGAACTTGGAACAAACAGACCTCCCACACTGCTCATTTACATCAATCGAGCAATTTTCCTCCAAATGACACTTTGATATAAGACAGGAAGCCTCCCATTTCGCACACACAAGCATATTACCTCCACTGAATTGACAGTTCATCTCTGCTGTGTCCTTCAGCCAATCACAGAAGAGATGTAACAGCCAAACGTGGGACGAGACGTGTGAACGCACGCACAAAACATGCCTCAACAGTAGCCTCTCTTCGCCTCTGTTGGTGTTGTCGGCGGTGTTGTCGGTGGTGGAGTGTCACTAGCAAGACAGTTTCTATGGCAACATACAGGTGACTCACCAGGCAGTGATGCAGTTGCCCTGACAACGTGCAGTGTGTAGCACGGCTATGGGAGCCGAGTGAAAAGGGAAGAGCACGTTGTGGGTGTTTATTGTCGTGGGTGTCGAAGGAAAAAAAACGCAGCAGACCGAACAAGTGATGAGACACAGAAAAAACACAAACTCACACAAAATCCTGAGCTGATTAAAAAAAAAAAAAAAGAGTTATGGGGGGTTTGGAAGCTGTGGCTAAAGTCACTTGTTAAAAAATACTTACCCTGGTTCTTCTGGAACGTAATGTTTTGTTCAGATAAAATCATGTAAAGGCAGCCTGACTGTCAACATTGAAGAAACCTGAGATTTCTTTTCTACACAATAGGCATAAATTCAACCATGTACTGTACTGTACTGTATGTTTCCAAAAATATCCTGCTCTCACTCTCGCCCACATGTTTCCACCGCAGCATATTGCTCTAAAACTTGCGATAACTTTGGACGGACAACATGTTCGCCGCTCAGGTGGTTCAAGTCGGGACAAACACAACAAGGGATGAACATATGGATTCCAGCTTTTGAACAGAGTCAACATGAACTCATTGGAGGGCGCCATATGCCGTACCAAATTAAAGTTAAGAAAAAAGAAAACAACAGAGAACAGAAAGTGAAAGTAATAGCAGTGATACAGTGTGAGAGAGAGAGAGAGAGAGAGAGAGAGAGAGAGAGAGAGAGAGAGAGAGAGAGAGAGAGGAATGACACATGTTAAAGGAGCCACAGGTCGGATTCGAACCAGGTCCACCCGCTTGGAGCGCTACTGCCTCAACGCTAGCCACAACGCTATCGGCGCCCTCAGCAAAACAGACACTTCAATCTGTGATTTAAATATGAAATATGAGGTTTCTGGTTGCATCATGAAGATCGAACAAACTACATCATTACCATGAGAAAGTTAATTTTTTTTTTCTTCTGTTGCAGCGCCTCCTATTAAGAAATGAACCTGACGCTTGGAAACAAAAGTTTTCTCCTACCATTGCGAGGGCAGGCGTTGAGTCGGTGGTTGATATCGAGCGAGCAGGGTTTGCGCGTGACGGCGGTGGTCACCGACTCGTACGGGTTTTCCTCGTCCTCCGGCAGGAAAACATCCAGAGACGGGGAGGTGACGCTCTCTGCCGAGGGCTTCGAGTTCTGGGAGAAGGACAGAAAAGAGAA
The DNA here is from genome assembly GCF_947650265.1 of Symphodus melops. NCBI lineage: Eukaryota > Metazoa > Chordata > Actinopteri > Labriformes > Labridae > Symphodus > Symphodus melops. The sequence goes on from NC_136712.1 coordinate 5,215,302, forward strand.
ACGGAGAAATCAGAGGGCGATCCAGTAGCTTGTCGTGCACATTTGAGCGGCCGAAGCGTTGCTGTTTGAGTGGAGTGACACGGAGGAGAAGTCGCAGCAGTGTTACATTCAATAAACATTACACTAATTAGACTATTAAATAAGGACTGCAGCCATGCTGGCACATTATCAAGTCCAAGAGAGCCGTAAATGATGCAGAATGGTAATTAATCATGTTTGGAAAGCAAAGCCCTTTAAGTGAGTCCACAGTCAGAGTGCTGGACCAAAGACGAGGTTATTTTCATATTCTGATGTGCAGTGTGAAAGACTGTGAGTGCACACGTCTAAGAACTAAAAGAGAGGGGATAAAGAGCTTTTATGTGTGTCGTCTGTCTGTGTGGTAAACACATCTCCTTCCAGGGTCAACGACCTCCAATCTTTGCTTCAGGTGCAGCATCAAAACTTTGAAACAGCATCAGTTATTCAGCTCAAGTTCATTCCACCTCCGCAGCACAGCTGGATTATCGAGAAAGATTTGGGCCGATGTTCAAAAAAACAAACAAAAAAAAAACACTGAAACAAATAAACTTGGCAAACATAGACTCTATTCTTCCTTCTTTTTATTCTTGAAGAGTTTATCGTCCAGTCACTTCAGGGTCCCTTCAGGACTTTGGGAGAGTTTGTTCTCTTTGATAACCGTGATCAACGTGATTTAACTGAAGCTTTTCTTACAGCAGCGAAGGAAAAAAAAAAAAAAAAAAAAGCAGTCTTAAGTATTTTGCATCCGTCTGCTATAAAATTGTCAAGACTGGCAAAGATTTAGGATAAGACAGAGCAATCTTGTGTTGATTTTCTCGCTGTCTCGTGTCCAGCTTTCTTTTCAGAACACTAGACTCCAGTGAAATTGCTGCAATTGGGAAAATGAGTCCTCCATTTGAAGATTTACGGGCTTTATGTGACAAATGTGCTGCTAAGTGAAACGTCTAAACTGGAGAAGAAGAAGAAAAAAAACAAAACCCTGTGATACTTTCGGGTCTCCTTATGAACTAGACGCTGAAAGTCTGCGATTAAATGGCTTTACTCCAGTGTGTGTGTGTGTGTGATGAAAGAGGTGTTGTTCGAATCCATCCTTTGATGGTGAGACAGCTTCAGGCTTTTATCACATGGTGGGAAAGAATTTTCAAATCAGGGCAAAACAACTTCTGAGAGACAAAAGCAACACATTCCTGCGAACAGAAAAGAACAGCGAGAGAGTTTAAAGTCGAGACAGCGATTATCGTGTCGCGCTGGCCGAGCGGCTCAAGAATTGTTTTTCAGGTGATGTTATGGGTAGACATTAATTTGCATATTTTGAGGATGTGTGGGATGTTAACTACGTTGATGTAGATTGTATCTGAAGTGAATTAAATAGCATCTTAATAGGTCGATTATCAAAGAAAATTCCCCCTTGAAGATTGAATTATAACTCTTTTATTGTAAGAGGTAAGTACCAGCAGGTACATTCCTTGTTATATGGTTGAGCGTATGTTATGTAAGTAGGAACTATGTTCTTCTTTTACTCTATTATTGTTGTTGCCCTTTTTGTTTTTGAAGTTCTTTAATAAGTCTCTGTGATTACATTTTTCTATCAAATGTCTAAAGTCTAATATACACGCTAAGTGAAATCCATCAGTGATTTATTTTTTGAACCAAAGGGACGTGCAGCATTTCGTCAGAAAAGTCTTCAGAGCTGATAAATTCAGAGTAACACCTTGAGGGAAATGCGTCTTTGGGACCTTTATATTACGTGTTGTCACTCTTGTGTTTGAGGGAGAGAATTTTAGATTGCACTTTGTTGCAGCGTTCGTAAAAAGGTTGAGCCCCAAAGGAACCAAAAGGTCCCTTATCTGCGCAGCAGCTGTGTGCCCAGAAAGAATGAAAAACAAGAGTGAGTGATGTGAGGGAAAAGGTTACATGGCTGAGCATCATTTCACCCAAACAGACATTTCTTCTGCAGGTCTGAATGTTTCCCATAACGCAACTCTCCCATGGTTATGCCCTCTCTAATGGGATCAGTGGTTAAATGTGTCACCATGGCGATGACTTGTAGGAGTGGCTTATCTGTTTCTGAACAGCTCTCAACGGCTCCCTTTTCATCCGTCGCCTTCTACTCTCTCCTCGTTCGACGGTCATTCCTCTTTCTGTCAGCGTCTGCTACTACATTACCCAGACTGCACCAGGCCATCAATCATGCACTGTGCACGCTCAACAAGCATTAATCATGCCGGCTGACAGAGCAATCAGTCCCATGATGATTTCTCTCACTTACAAACCTCTACGCTCGATCTGAGACTCGAAAAAATGATCCCCCCTTCTTCATTTTTTTTTCTTCTTTTAATCCATTAGCACTCAATTAGGACGCCATTACCAGCTAATGGAGAGCTGGTCAATCTTTTATGTCTTCCCTCTGCAGGTGGCCCGGTCTCAGCTGACAGCATGGCGAGCTGCACACGGAGAGCTGCTCCTTTCAGGGCCGCGAACACTCTACTCTGAAACATAAACTCATCTGACAGCTCCGATTAAAGGCCCATTAATCAACCTCACACTCATTTTAAGTCTTTACCATATTTAGTATTGTCGACGGAGCAGAAAACTGCAACTGCCACACTGTGTTTACAGGTTCAGGGAGCTTATTTACAGTCTCTGCGATGACCTGATTTCTTACACGCCATTAACTGGAGTACAGGGAAACAACCTGATTCACAGGCGGCTTCCTGCACATACGACTGGCTTTTGAATGCATGTGCATGAAGCAGTGTGTGGAGACAGCGGGAGTAAGGATCGTTATTGACCACCATACGTTTGTGTGACACTAAGTCATCTAAGGTTATGACCATCGTGCTTCGGGCTGAATGCTGCTCTAACAAACACGCCTTCTCACAGTTCAAGTCCACGAGCACTCGCTAAAGTTTTAAACACAATCTTTACTTTACCCAAAATATACACGCTAACTATGTCAAGCATGGACGTAGTCTCAGCATTCTGAAGAACAATGTTGACCTTGGCCGTATTGGAATTCTCCAGCTTCCTTTATAATCTATCTAGAAACAGGCAAACAGTTACAACCCGCCCACCTGTCAGATAACTCTGTCCTGCAAACTATGCAAAGGCTAAGGCTAACTATTAGCCTTGATACAATCAAAACCGATGCTTTCCCCCACTGTGTCGTTTTTACCAACAAAGAAATTAACCATCTCGCCCAAAACTGCTTTTTGTACCAGGCTATAAAAACAAGCTGGTTTCTGTTTGAAAAACGGGCTTTTTATTTCATTTCATTCTTTGTCCCTTTGAGTCAGCCGTCGGCTTCAGTTTCAACATCCGAGGTTGCAGCTTTTAGAAGTTCTAATTCTTGGGGCTATGCTTTAGAAAATGTGTGTGCTGCTGCAAATAAGTTGCAAAAAAACCCATCTAAGAGTATTTTCATACAGTACATAACAAGTAGCCCTCAAAGCGGCTGCATGTTCACCAAGATTTGAAGTAAAATCGGATGTCCAATTTCCTCCTGAGTTCTCCGAGTAATCGAGTCGCTTGAGCGGATGTTGACACACTGTATTTGTGACTGGCAGGAAATGCATCGGATTGCTTCATTGCACGAAGCTGGAAGAGGGTGCAGTTCCTCCGAGGGGGGAAAAAAATCAAGATAAAGTTTCAAAGTCGATTAAAGCAGATCTAAATGGATGCGGGGACGAGTCAAAGATCGAGTGCAGGGCCGGCAGGAGAGATGATGAAATAAAGTCCTGATTTGAATAGAAAACATCTGATGTTGCTGACGAAAGAGAGCGGAGAGAATGAGACTCCAGCGTTAACGGTAATTACTACGTGTTCAACATGAATTAACAATGACATTCGGGAGAGAGGAATCTAAAACGCCACAGGTAGAGTAGCATCATTAATAGAAGGAGAGAAGAACAGCTCAGGAAAGAGATATCTGTAGTGTCTACAGGGAGAGTGAATACTGGGGACTGAGTTTAAAGGCAGAAAATGAGAAAGGAATTATTATTAAAAGGGCAGAGAGATGAGGAAGCAGCCTGAATGTGTGCTTTAATTTCATTTCTCGTTCTCCCACTAAGTGCTCTGCTGGTTCTTCTCTACCCTTTATCCCTATTCCTGCCTCGTATATCCCTCCCTCTCTCTCTCACTTCTACATGTTTATCATCTCTCTCATTATTCCTTCCTTATGACTGAAGCCTTATCACCCATCATTTCAGCAGGAAACAGAAGGAGAAAAGGAGTATCTTGAGCTGACAGGAGGTAACAAAAGCCGTCACACAGACAGAGAGACAGAGAGCGATATGTGAAGGGAGGGGAGAGGAGAAAAGAGAAAAAAAAACACAGGTGGATCAAAGGACACCAGGATCCGACTTACTCTGGAGTTTGTGACAGGGAATCCAGAGGAGACGAGCACGAGACGGAGTGGGAAGAGAGAAATGAGTTTAGCACTGAGGAAGAGGAAGCAGAGGAAGTGGGAGTGCAGGGACTTTCTAAGACACACGAGCATGTGGGAAAGGCAGTGAGAAAATGTGCGTAAAGTTCAGGCAAAACCTTTCCTCATATGAAGAGAGAAAAAAAAAAAAAACGGCAGACCGAAGCAAGCAAAAAGGTTACAAATGTTTTTCGACTTTGCTACTCAATCTTGAACAGGACAGAATAAAAAAAAAAAAAAAAAAAAAAAATCACCTTCACCTCCAGTCCCTTCACGAAGCCAGGGAGCAAACAGAAGAAATAAATCCTGCGGTGTCACGACAGGTTTGGCTGCCTGATACTTTGATGAATCCTGCTCTTCTCCCCGCGGCCTTTAAGGAGTCAAACGGCTTTACGAAGTGGCAGCAAAAAGCTTCCCGGGGTCGCATCTGAGCAGTTCTCCTAACAAACAAACACACTCCCGTCTTCATTCATCTCCACTCCCTCCCTCCACCCGGTCTCCCTCCCTCTCTATGGAGAAGCAGAGATAGGAGGACACAGAGCAACTTGTGTCTGAGCCGAGCAGGAAGCCGGCAGACAAACAGAGGCCTCCTCTGCCCGCTAATTAGCAGGTCGTATGCAGCTCCCGTCCGACTGCGGAGGCCAGATGAAACCTTTCAGAGTGTGTGTGTGTGTGTGTGTGTGTGTGTGAGACGCCGGCTGCACATGTGACCAAAGGATTGTATGTTACGGTGTGTGATTATATCTGTGTGGTGTTTCTTCGCTCGCAGTGTGTGATCATGTGAGAGCTTATGTGCATACATCTGTGTGTGTGTGTGTGTGTGTGTGTGTGTGTGTGTGTGTGTGTGTGTGTGCATGAATGCTTATATTCTATACGGTTTGTGGTCGCGTGTGTGCCGGGCTGATAACCCAAATAGGAAATGTGCCGTTGCTTCAGTCACGTCCAAGGGATCCTAAAACTCTTGAATCCTGTGACTCGCTCTTCCTCTCTCCGCCTCTGCTTCACTGTACCAAGCCGCTGCCTCACTCTCTGCGCTCTGAGTTCATAGGCCATCAGATATGAATGGGGGCTATAATTTGCTGGAATTTCCTCATGGATGCGATTCGATTAGAAAGAAAAAGGGAGGGGCGGACAGCAGAAAGGACAATGGGACCCTCTGAGGCCCTTCGGGGAGGGAGCGACAGAGAGGGACATCCAAGTCGTGACACAGAAAGCAAAAACTGCATTTTTCTTGAGAGTCAACAACTTATCTGTCCGGCCAAGACTCCTGCTGAGCTCCTTCAGCTGATGTGTTGTGACCACAGATTCAAGCCACTCTAACTATTCTTATTCTGGGTGTTTGTTTCATGTAATTCTCTCTTTCTAAATGCAGAGACCGAGGATTGCCGGTCTCTGCACTGCAAACTGAATTAAGCTACAGGACACATCATGTCCCTGATTAGGACATGTTAGAGGTGGAGGGGGTACAAACTAGATCCAACCCCTGAAAGAGGAGGGAAGGAATTTGCGGCAGGACTCTCTCGTTTCCTGGATTTGATTTGATGCCCTCGACCAAAGGTCATCCATCGACATCTGGAATACCTCGGCTTAGCTTGACTGGCTGTAACTGTAACCCTGCGGGGTGTTTTTGGACACAGCAAGTCAAGTTTATTTCCCTGAGATGGGACTGCCGCAGTGAAGAGATGAGAAATACAGTGTCCAAAAAGGTGAGCTGGAGAAAGAGTGATATAGAGTGAGAGTTGGACAGGGGATCGGCGTGAAGAAATGGATTTCGATCCATGGTTGGCTAATCCCCCCCCCCCCCAAAAAAAAATAAAATCAGCTCGCTGAGCCACCCATCAGGGACAGTGTCTCCTCAGAAAATAACCCCCCCTCCCCCTGTGACTGCTGCTGTACGGAGCAGAGCTCACGCTGCGGCTCCTCCTGCCTCTGCGCTTAATCCCACAGACACGGCCAGCAGCCGGGGCGAGATGCTGCCGACAGAGAGCTGCTGCTGTGTGACCAAAGTTTTACTGTGTTCAGCTGAGAGCTTGAGAAGTCTGGGGAGGAACAACCCAAGAGCTGTTTCCTGGTATCTCCCCATCTGACAGCATTTACTCTCATGTCCCCACTGAAGCCTGGTTGGAAGGCCCCCTAAGCTGATTTTTGTCTTGGGCCCCAACAGACTTTAGAGTGGCCCCTGCTCCTGAAACAGGTCACTTGTTCATCCATCTTCTTCCTGCTTTTCATATTGTTTTGTTTTTACAAAGTTACCATTACTGTTTTAATCATTCAATTTCAAACAAGGCTTTCTATAAATAGACTTTATAACATGAAACACAGACCAGCCAAAAGAGAAGCAGGTTCTCTGAAAAGACCAGACGAGTTCAAACAAAGATCCACGTGGCTTTATTTAACACGTATCTGCATCTGAGTAAATGCTTCAGATCAGCCGGAAAGTCATAAAACACACTTCAAGTACAGAGATCTGCGCAACAAATTGCCTTTCCATAACTCAGTTTCAGCAAATTAAGATTTTTTTTCTTTGATGCTTCAGAAGAAAAAAAACAAAAAAAAAACACGGGAAAATAACCCGACATAAGCTGGGCACTGTGTGTCCCACTTGTTTTGCTGAATGAGTTTTCCTTGGTCTTCGTAGAGCGGGCGGTACTTTCAGTGGCGGCTCAGAGTGCTAAAAATGACTTCCTATTTATTACTTTTATAGCGTCTCGGCTTTTTCTGTCTCAACCCCGATGGGAGGAATTGTTTTAGAGGATGCTCACCGTTCCTGTCATCACAGCAACTTTGATAACACACACACACACACACACACACACACACACACACACACACACACACACACACACACACACACACACACACACACACACACACACACACACACACACACACACACACACACACACACACACACACACACCTCGCTGATGTGCAAACGGCACAGCATGAAGATGATCTGCTCTTGTTTCTGAAGTACATTTGTTTTTGGGGTGGGAGGGGGGGTAGTAAAAAAAAAAAAAAAATCAGTGGCGTGTTGTGGTTCTCACAAAACAGAGATATTGTAGGTTGAATAAGCAGTAAAACTCCACCGTATATACAGTTTATGTGACATGTTTGTAGAAAGTCAGAAAGCTTTATCTAAAGCAACGTCCATCTGTGAGTGTGTGCGACACAAGTAAGGAACACGTTAACAAAAATCAGATCAGACACATTTGACCGGTAAAGTCTGATCTAGCTGATGTTGTACAGGGCATATCTACACAACAGTAGCTCCCAGGTTAGCTGGGAGTGACTTTACAAAGGGCTAAATTGGGAGGAGTAATGACAGGGTCAGGCTAAAACTGTAGCTCTTATTGAGGGTGTCTCCGCTCTAAAGTGGTCGGTCATCACTCAGGAAGGTAAATGAGGTGAACCAGCGACAGGTTCATGGTGGGCCTGATGTGTGTGGGGAGCGAAGACCTGCACAGCCCTGTGTTGTTTGATCCAACAGAAGCTCAAATTGCATTTCTCAGAGAGCAACAGGGTTTGTCGTTTGGGGTGCTGAAGCTGTCCAAGGAAGGAAAAACGGGTGAACCGGTGACATTTTGAATGATTATTTTTAACAAAAAAAAAAAAAGTTGTTCACTTTGGAAACTCTTGAATTGTACACTGCACTTTTTTAGAGCAGCTCACCTGCAGAGCACACAAAATTCTCAAAGCCTTATAAAAACCCTCCACACAGTCCCCGTCCTCTCAGAAATACCTTCCTTTGAAGTGCCCTAAAATCTTCAAGAGCCCTCCTGGGTTTCTGATCTTAACCTCCACCAGGGCACAGAGACAGACACGGCCTCAGCCCACCTCCACTCCTTCAAACTCCCTCAGCTGAAAACATGAAAGGTCACCAGCCACTGAGGAGACGGAGAAAAAAAAAAAGAAAAATCGAATCGAACGAGGACGTCTGAGGTTAAAAAAAAAAAGAGAGAGAGAGAAAAAGATGGAGCTGAAAAACAGGAAGGAAGAAGGACAGGTGGAGAAGAGAGAGAGGAATGAATAACGTGAAGCTCTGACGTGTATTCGAACATGTCTATGCACTGACTCACTGACGCACCTGTGACTTGTAAAAGGTGGCCATCCCACGCCTGAAATCACATGAATTTCTAGGTTGCCTGGCAACCCTGCAGAACCTCTCTATCTGAACCCTTTCCTCGCAGTGGTTCATTACATTCCTCTCTTCTTATTCTCTACTTTTTTTGCTTCAGCCTCTGTGCACGTGCGCAATGAACTGCGTTGTTCAAGTCGACGTCAGAGTGGAAACCTCCTCCACACGCACAACCGGGCATCAGTCGGCGTGCACATGGCAACTGTGGGAGGATACGTGTGACTGGCAAAGAAATCCACAACAAGGGAAAGCTTCCTTCTGCGGCACGTATGGCGCGTGCACACGTCACAGATGCACGCGTACACAAACATAAACATTGGACAGTGTTGTCCCTGGCTAAATCTGAAACAACGCGGTCTTGTTCTGATGTGGGATCTCGTGTGGGGTCGTGACGAGAAAAGACGAAAAGAGTTTCACTTTGTTTCCTTAAAAAGGAGACGAACCGAACTGAATCTTTACGTCGACTCTGTTTATTCTCAATTACGCTGAGCTCATTAGCATGGTGCTAACTTAATTATGTAATAACAACTCAATCTATTTGCCCTCATTCTCTCTATTTCATCCCTCTTTAATCCTCTACAAAACACACAACCCAATTCAAAATGGTGCCCCGCTAAATTCAGACACATTTGAACACACAAACTAACAATATGCTCTGTATATTCTCATGTTCACATGGACGCCAACATGCACAAAGGTCCTTTTTTTCTTTTGCATCAACACATTAGGGTCACACATACACACACACACACACACATCCAGGTGCAAACATCTCCAGGCAGCATGCCAGTCAGGCAGGCGGGCTGCCAGCGTATAACACACAGGGTCGTTGTGTTGTAAATGTCAGATGTCCTGCAGGGTGAGCCAGCAAGCAACTTGCTGCTAAGTGTTCTCAACTGCACACAATTAAGCACACTTTTATGCACAGCATGGAGAGCTTTGGGAGGGAAGGAGGAAGGGAGGAAGGAAGAAAGGAAGAAAGGAAGGAGGACAAAAAGGTCAAACAGGTATTCTCGGCAGCAGAGGGGATTTGTCTACTTTACAGAAGGATATTTTGCACATTCATTGAAAAGTACGAGAGGAGCTACAAGCTCTGGCATCAAACTTTATAGGTCGGTATGTTTAGTGGGGCATAAAAGTAGATTGACGGGAAGTTTTTCTCTGATAAGAATTCTTTTGTTTCCTTGAGGCAAATACGAAAGGAAAACGTTTGTGTTATTCTTTTGCTTCCGTTATGACTGTTGAGTTGCTTCAAAGCTCTTTGATTGGAGTAATAGTCTGTGAAATCAAAAAATTCTCCTGAATGGTCACTTTTAAACCCAGTATTAGAGCCACTTTTGTTCCCCTTTGGGTGAGTTGAAATGACCTTCAGACTTAAAAACACACTTTATGGACCCTCTGTGTTACCATCCGCATATTGAATGCATGTGAATATAAACAAAAACAGTGTCACTGTTATGTTTGGGACCCTCTTTAAGCTTACTGTGCAGAAAATATTAGTTCAACTACAGTATGTTTCTGTGCACCTCATGTTGTGTGTGCATGTGCTGGTTTCTCGGACATAAACACAGCAGTCAGTATGAACTCCCAAGTTTCCAAACCGGTCCTGAATGGTCAGTATTTGATTCGACCGGAGGAGGTACAGTAGGCGGTTTTAAGGCACCGCCCACGTGGTTGTTTTGGACACCCCTTGATTAGCCAGATATGAAACCAGTTATCACTGCAAGCCTACGGGTGTCACAGCCATGGTAAATATTGGACATGCTTTGAAAAATGGAGGTTAGAAAGGAGAAAGGTTTCAAGATCAAAGCAGAGCTGGCTAAACACTGAAGCTTCATGGTCCGCAACATGGCGACCAGCATGAGCCATGATCCTAGAGAGTAGGGGGCAGGGGGAGGGCAGCTCTCGCCAATGCTTTGAATTTTGTCTGCTGTACCTTTTTTAAACACTAGGTGCCAGAAATACATCCTTCAAATACGTTGAATGGTGAATGTATCGCTCAATTATCTGGGAACGTGTCGAATTTAAGCATGTGTATTCATAGTTCCTGGAAATGGAATACACCAAGTTCAGTCTGTGTTTCTGTTTTGAAGGAATTCAATGGAAGAAGGCAGAACCATCATTTGGACTGTAATGCAGATGTATAGGAGAACTGACCCCAATTTTCAACTATGTTATTTTGTATTAATCCGATTCTGACGAAAAAAAATGATGAGATACTTCAGGTGACTGATTTTCATTCAGGGTTCATGAACCCAGTGATTCTCATCAAAGGAGAAAGCTTCAGAAATAGGATTCTTTCTGAGTATAGAGCGAGAATATGATGATTGAGAAAACAGAAAGAAAGACACGGTTAGAGAGCGCAGTAACCTGTCAGGAGAGCTGGTCTCTCTGGTGACGACCCAGTCAAAGCGTTCCCACGGTAACCAGTGAAAGCTCACTAAGTACAATGGTTATATCTCAAGTCTGTAATTTCACTGTAGTGAAGCAGTGTGTGTGTGTGTGTGTGTGTGTGTGTGTGTGTGTGTGTGTGTGTGTGTGTGTGAGATGCATTATTCAACAAAATGTGACAAACCCCTATGGTGATAATGGATTGATTTGATGAGTGTGTTCCTTATGTGCATACTGTACATAAAATATCTGTAAAAGTCTGTAATTTCACTGGAGTGAAGCATTGTGTGTGTGTGTGTTTGTGTGTGTGTGTGTGTGTGTGTGTGTGTGCCTGTGTGTGTGTACCTGTGACAGGCCGGAGAAGCCCAGGTTGCGGCAGCCGTTGCAGGGTGTCAGGGACTCCCAGAATCCCGTGGGGCCGCAACTTTTGTCTGCCTCGTCCTCCTCCAGAGCCGGGGCGAGAGGCGGGGTCGGTCTCTGCAAAAAAACAGACATTTAAAAAAAATAAACTTTGTGTCTGAAATCGAAGGCAATAGTTAGATGGTGGTCAGACACCGTACGTGTAAAAAAAAAAAAAAAAAAGGGTTAACAGAGGAGGGCAAAAGGAAGAGAGCTTAAAAGATGACTGTTCAACTGTTTGGGCCTGCTGCTTCATTGTTTCAGTTCGGTCTTGCCACGCTAACAGCATTCTGTAGTTTCGTAAGCAGGTAGCTGTTTTCAGCAAATAAAACAAAATTTTAAAAAAGCTCAGATCTGCAAAGTTAGCTTCCAAATGATGCAACGCGGCGTTAGAGGAGACAAAAACCGAGCACAAATAAGAAGTAACACTGGGCTTACATCCATCAGGTAGAAACAAACGTGACTCAAAATGAATGCTAATGTAGCGCCATGTCAGACTTAAATCAACTTTATGAGGAGCTGTCATTTCAGTGTTGTGTTGCTGGGCGTGAATCTCCTGATGCCTGCTAAACAATCAGGATTTACACGCAACACTTCCATAAAAATGTATAATTAGAGTCAGAGAGAAAAAAAACCAAAAAAACAGCCTGTAGTCATTAAATGACCACTAAGGTTTGGTTTTTATTAGAGGACAGCTAAGTCCCAAATGAAGCTGTTCTTGGAACATGTGGCAGCGTTACTCATCTGGATGCCACAGTGAGTTACAGGAAGGGCTCAGCAATGAACTTCAACACAAACACACAAGCACACAGTGTCCTTTCCTGGGGCACTTCGGCTCCCAGGAGGGGCAGGTGTGTGTACGAGCTCCGTGACACGAGGTGTCAGAGGGCAGACGCAGCCCACCTGATGTCCCAGTAGACCAGGGAGAGGGTGAGAGAGAGAGAGAGAGAGAGAGAGAGAGAGAGAGAGAGAGAGAGAGAGAGAGAGAGAGAGAGAGAGAGAGAGAAGTGCAATGTCTGATTTGAAGTTTGTTTTTAAACCAGTAGTAGAAGGGAGGGAAGAGAGAACAGACAAAGGAGATACAGAGACAAGAGGTTTAGTTGGGAATTCTTGAGGACGTTTTAAAGACAGAGTGAGTGAGAGAGAAACTGCAGGAAAAAGACAAAAACATGTTGAGAAATTAAACAGAGGAGCAGATTCAGAGGGAGCCGAGGACAGACGAGGGGAGCCAAAGGGCATCAGTGAAAATAGAGATAGAGGCAGAAAATGAGGCCGAAATCAAAAGGTCACCAATCTCTCCAGATTGCACAAGGCCGACATCAACTCTGGAATATTGATAGATGCAAACAGACTGCAGCGCACACACACACACACACACACACACACACACACACACACACACACACACACACACACACACACACACACACACACACACACACACACACACACACACACACACACACACACACACACACACACACACACACACACACACACACACACGGCACTGTATGAATGAACAATAGGCTGATACATAAACATATAAACTGATATCTCCTTTCATTGCAGTTGAAAACAGATATCAGCCAGAGTTCAATGCACTTCTGTTCAGGGAATCTCTTTCTCTTCATTTACAGATCGTCTTAGTTCATTATTTGAGGACGCCACACTCAGATCAATCCAGTGACCTGAGCGGACTCAACAGCAGCTGAAAAACAGACGTAAATAGTTTTTAAAATGTGTTCAACCAGATTTCTGTCACCACACATTCAAACAAACAAGCAAACGAGAGATTTTCTGCCGCCAGACGAATAAACCAACGTTCACATCTGAACCAGATTGTCTGCTGACATCCCAGCTCTGCTTCAGTCTACAAGAACAGAGGGAATTAAAAAAAATAGCGAGGAAAAAGCACTTGAACTGTGTTCTGGGGCGGGGGGGGGGGGGGGGATTCAACTTGATAGACGGCAATGTTGGTTGGTTAGTTATTGCTGAGTCTTAACAACACTCAGGAGATGTTGATGGAGATGCAGAAGATAAACAAAGCCCCTCCGTCACCCTAAAAAGTTAACACCTATAGTTGTGAATGATATGTTCTGGGGTTAGATGGACGAGTGTCCATCTAATCTGTAGCATAATCAGAGGATTTTTTTTTTTTTTTTTTTAATCTGCTGATTTCATTCGTTTCTCTTGCTGTACTTAGTGTTAAACGCTATAAGATAAGATAAGCATGCTAAGATTTACCCTTTAAATGACCAGAACTGAATGTTAACAGGATCCATGTGAGGACGTTAGCATCCATATGTTAGCAGCTAAAAGCACCAGTTTGTCCATGTGACTGTAACCTCCAGCTGTCGGCTCACAGTCACAATGAGTGTCTTTAAATTCAAAAAGAATCTTTCTAAAAAGATAAGCCAACTCTAAACATAAAAATATGTAACTTACCACGTTTCACCAATTTTTAAATCACTAAAGATTTTTTTTCTTGACTGCCTTATAGTTGATGTCTCATATCAATATTCATAAAAGTTCATTAAGAACGCACACATATAAGATCCATTTATTCCAGCTGTACAAAGAGAGTAACAAATTCTGCTTCTTTTTTTTTTTTAATTCTTCGTATTAAACTCGGGCATCGGTTTGTCAGCTGGCCACAATGTTTAATCTGACGTGTCTTCATCTTGAGCTTGTGGCTTTTTTTGATTTCCAATTTTAATCTATTTCATAATTAGACTGTCATGAAATTAATCAGTTTTATAGAATGAATACTGAAAAGCAATCTTTTGTCGCAGCTTCAGTCTTTTTATGGAGAACGGATGAAATTCAGAGATAATGTATTTAAATCAGCAGAGAGTAATAACAGAGTCCGAAAAACAGAAACACATATTGGTTTAATCCCACTGAACACACAGGAAAGTACTCATTTATATTGTGTGTGTGTGTGAGTGTGTGTGTGTGTGTGTGAGTGTGTGTGTGCCATTGTTGGGTTTGTCATCTTTTATTCATGTGTGACAGACACATGGAGTAACATACTAATGGCTCCAACTACATGTACACAGAGCAGCCCGCGGGCACACACACACACACACACACACACACACACACACACACACACACACACACACACACACACACACACACACACACACACACACACACACACACACACACACACACACACACACACACACACACACACACACACACACACACACACACACACACACACACACACACACACACACACACACACACACTGGATGTCTGTAATAGAATACAAATTGGTACTTATGGAGCCAAAGAGAGAGAGGGAGACAAGATGGATTGAGATAATTATAGCCTGAGTGAGCAAAGGTGTGTGTGTGTTGAGTATTTGTGTGTGTGTGTGTGTGTGTGTGTGTGTGTGTGTGTGTGTGAACGCCTGCTGCACTGTACGTAAACATATCTCTGTATGCTTTCATATGGAGCTCATTTTCAGATAGGAAAAAGATGATGAGCTATTGATCAGTGACAATATTTCTTCTCTTAAGGTGTGTGTGTGTGTGTGTGTGTGTGTGTGTGTGTGTGTGAGAGACATGTGAGTGCGAGGAGCAGAGAGAGAGGGAAAGGAAAATGGAAACAGACAATCCCGTTTGTTGAGCTGCCTCTCAGTGTGTGGTCCTCAGACTCGGGTGGGGGGTCAATGTGATGGAACACCTGTGGACCCGCGGGTCTCACTTCCTCGACGGCGGGATTGAAAAACGCAGAGGAGCGTCCGTGTCACGCTGTGCTGGCAGCAAGAAATAAACCGCAGCCCCAGCTCTCTGGTCTGGCTGATTCTGATTTAAGTTACACGTTCCACCCTCAGACTGGATTCTGAATCCGTAACGTCGTATCTGTTATATTCTGAAAATGTGACAGAAAGAAGGACTAACATAGAAAAGGTTTCAAAAAGAGAAAACCGTGTCTGCACAATGTGAGCTCATTATTTAACAAATCCAGGCAACAACAAACAGGAGCTGTTTTTCTGTTTGTTTGTTTTTTTATCAGCAACAACAAGTAAATGCTCAACCAGTAGAGTCTGCTCAGTGGCATCTGTTAATCTGATGCTGCCCCCTGTTGGCAAAATGAACAAAGTGCAAGCATTTCTTTAGATGAAGATTGTTCCTGCGGCCAAACACAGTGACACCCGAACACAGAAACCAACATGTGACATTTTAACACATTACACTGCACAAGCAGAGGGCTAACTACAAAGTGAAATAAAATGAGGCCATGTTTTCATGGGAGCTGGACTGTTATCAGACCTGAAGACTTTGGTGGGGCTGTTTTTACAGGGTTGCTTAACTGAGCTGCCTTTAAATGAGCTCTATCTCTGACTGATTTATTTATAATCCACATTCAAGTAGAAGCTGTGTTAAACAAGGCCACATTCCCTCGCTCTAAATGGGAGACAATTAATAACTTAAAATCTCAAAAATCTCTAGAACCACTAGTTAGCAGAGCTTCGACTGTGGCTGAAATAAAGATCATGGTAGCTTAAAATTCACAAGTCATCTTCTTTGTTATGAGCTTTAGAATAATTGTATCTGTTAATCTCAGACCGAAGTTTCCGAAAAAGCTCGTACAGTACGACTTCTTTTGTCAACTCTGTAAAGAATTAAAACCGAGATCACTGATACAAACATTTGTACCTTTTCTCTTTGTATATCCGTCCTCTTCCCTTCACTGTTCATTTCCCCTGTAATGACGATGTAGCACTTCCTTATTTCTGACCAATAGGCTTACACCTACGAACAGAACCCCCCCCCCTCACACTTGCACATTTGTGAGTGAGCCGATGTTTTATTCAAACAACACCCCTTCGGAGGACGTCGTCATAAACAGTCCTCTCCCACTTGCAGCAGCTCGTGTTATAATCTACATATTCTCTGTCGAAGAATTCAGAGCGGTCCTGTACCTTGCCGACTCGGGTCAGGGTGCCGTTGGGTCGATCTGGCCTCTCCTCGTCAGAGAGCCGCCCGCTGCCGAAGCTGTCCATGGAGTGAGAGGAGATGGTGTGGCAGAGCTCCTCGAAGGAGTAGTCCCTGTCACGGCACTTTTTGATCTCGTGGAGCAGTTTGGACAGCTCGCTTGTCACAGCGTCATCTGGGGGGGGCGAGAGAGGAAGAAGAAAGTAAGGAATTCATCCAAAGCAGCTTTAACAACAAACAGTATGACACTTGTTCTGAGCGCTGTGATGTAAGAGATGGATTTTGGATTCCTGAACGAACACAACAGACTGCTGTAAAACGTCCTGCACACACAGGACTAGATAGATAGATAGATACTTTATTGATCCCGAGGGAAATTCAGGGCATCCAGTAGCAGTATACAGACAGGCCCCCTCCAGTCTCTATACAATAATCCCCCAAACAAGAAGACTAAAACCTATAAAAGGCCTCCTCTGTCTCTCTGACCCGCTGACGTGTTCAAAGTTGAGCAAACTGTGCTAATCACTTTCTCTCGCTTCCTCCGATCGTCTCACAGGTAATTAAGGGGAGCTGCTGACAGTGGGTGAGAAAGCAGAGAGGATCAGCAAGAATCCAGCCTGTTGTCGTGTCACGTTCAAACCACAGGGGGCAGCGCTGGACAAGGAAATGTCCTAGCCGCTCAGAGCGGCAGTACCCGTTCTTTTCCACTGACGGAGCTGCTCTCCACGTCCACACAGGTTTCAAAGGCAGATCATACTTGAGATCAGATTAAGAGGGATATTTCTATTTCAGAAAAGAAACCAAAATCCACTTGAAACACATTTTTGGTATTCTTTATCTGAAGCCTGTGTTTGTGTTGGCTGACACTACATTACTGATATGATCGTCTTATGCAGGTTATAAGGACATTACAGCATAGTGAAACAACATCTGGGGGATATGCAACATGTCTTTGGCCAAGATGAGATTATTTTCATCACCTTTGACACTGTGTGTGTGTTTGTGTTTTTACTCACTCTTGTGTCTGAGGGAGGGGGAGGCAGAGGGCGAGGGAACAGAGGTTCGAGGTGCAGGGACGGGACACTTGCGGATGGGCTCCTCCGTGATACTCGTCCTCTCCATCTCGTCCATCATATATTCTACGGGAACAAGAGGGGAGTCGTGAGGGCGAGTGGTTGGAATGGAGAATGTGGTGGCAGTGGGAGGCGAGTAAGGAAAGGTGGGGAGGGGGGGGAAAAGCATTTCAGAGGCATTTTCACCGGATCAATATAATAGCACGGCCATCAGCATGGCGAACAACTCGACTCGAGCTGCATTCAATTCTCACTTCTTCTTTTTTTCATCCCACACCGTGAATTCCCTCCACAGCTCCGGCTAATAGAGCTCACTGCTGTTGATAAAAAAAAAAAAAACGAAAGAGGAGGGGGGAAAGTAGGGAGGAAGCCAAGTCCGAGTCAAGACTGACAGTACAACAGGCTAAAAAAAACGTCAAAACAACCAGCAGCTTCCACACAGAGACCTAATTACACTCAACAAAAATATAAACGCAACACTTTTGTTTTTGCTCCCATTTGTCATGAGATGGACTCAAAGATCTAAAATTCATTCCAGATACACAATATTACCATTTCTCTCAAACATTGTTCATAAATCTGTCTAAATGTGTGATAGTGAGCACTTTTGCTTTGCTGAGACAATCCATCCCACCTCACAGGTGTGCCACATCAAGATGCTCATCAGACACCATGATTAGTGCATAGGTGTACCTTAGACTGTCCACAATAAAAGGCCACCCTGAAATGTGCAGTTTTTGCTTTATTGAGGGTCTGGGGACTCAGAACCAGTCAGTATCTGGTGTGACCACCATTTGCCTCATGCAGTGCAACACATCTTCTTCGCATAGAGTTTATCAGATTGTCAATTGTGGCCTGTGGAATGTTGGTCCACTCCTCTTCAATGGCTGTGCGAAGTTGCTGGATATTAGTGGGAACTGGTACGCGCTGTCGTATACGCCGGTCAAGCACATCCCAAACATGCTCAATGGGTGACATGTCCGGTGAGTATGCTGGCCATGCAAGAACTGGGACATTTTCAGCTTCCAAGAATTGTGTACAGATCCTTGCAACATGGGGCCGTGCATTATCTTGCTGAAACATGAGGTGATGTTCATGGATGTATGGCACAACAATGGGCCTCAGGATCTCATCACGGTATCTCTGTGCATTCAAAATGCCATCAATAAAATGCACCTGTGTTCTTCGTCCATAACAGATGCCTGCCCATACCATAACCCCACCACCACCATGGGCCACTCGATCCACAACATTGACATCAGCAAAGCGCTCACCCACACGACGCCACACACGCTGTCTGCCATCTGCCCTGAACAATGTAAACCGAGATTCATCCGTGAAGAGAACACCTCTCCAACGTGCCAGACGCCATCGAATGTGAGCATTTGCCCACTCAAGTCTGTTACGGCGACGATCTGGAGTCAGGTTAAGACCCCGATGAGGACGACGAGCATGCAGTTGAGCTTCCCTGAGACGGTTTCTGACAGTTTGTGCAGAAATTCTTTGGTTATGCAAACCAATTGTTTCAGCAGCTGTCTGAGTAGCTGGTCTCAGACGATCTTGGAGGTGAACCTGCTGCATGTGGAGGTCCTGGGCTGGTGTGGTTACACGTGGTCTGCGGTTGTGAGGCCGGTTGGATGTACTGCCATATTCTCTGAAACGCCTTTGGAGACGGCTTATGGTGGAGAAATGAACATTCAATGCCCGAGCAACAGATCTGGTTGACATTCCTGCTGTCAGCATGCCAATTGCACGCTCCCTCAATGCTTGCGCCATCTGTGGCATTTTGCTGTGAGACAAAACTGCACATTTCAGAGTGGCCTTTTATTGTGGGCAGTATAAGGTACACCTGTGCACTAATCATGGTGTCTGATGAGCATCTTGATGTGGCACACCTGTGAGGTGGGATGGATTATCTCAGCAAAGCAAAAGTGCTCACTATCACACATTTAGACAGATTTGTGAACAATGTTTGAGAGAAATGGTAATATTGTGTATCTGGAATGAATTTTAGATCTTTGAGTCCATCTCATGACAAATGGGAGCAAAAACAAAAGTGTTGCGTTTATATTTTTGTTGAGTGTAGAAGCCCCAATATTGTCAGAAAAGTCTACGTCTAGGACTCTTTAACATTCAGCTCAATTAGTATGATGCACGGCCGTATTTGCATAATATGACCCTGAGTAGTGGGAGAGTATATCAGTCAAAACAAAAGGCAGGATTAGAAAGCTTTGACAGTTTTATTCCCCTAAGTAGATCCTTTATTAACACCAGAAGAAGACAGCCAATTGAATTACAGTCACACATTTAAGAAAGCAACTTCCTGCTGGACGGTGGAAACAAATTGATTCTGAAGAGTAGGATGAGTCATGTGCTGTGCATTATATGATAATCTGTCTATAATTAGGTGCCCGTGGCAACACGAAAGCCCCCTCAGCTGTAAGGACGGGAGTAAATGACAGGTCTTTTGTTATTTGAGTTGGTGTGTATTTGTGTGTGCGTGCGCGTGTGTTGTGTGTGTCCTCCGTCTCCTCTCCAACAGGAAATGGCATGCAGCTGATCTTTTTTACTAAGTCGCAGCTGTGTCCTTTTTCTGCCTCCCTCGCTCTCTCTTTTCTCCCTCACATTCAGTCTCCTATTGATGCTCAAGTCTAAAATCGCTTCTCGTCCAGCGCTGCCATCACGTTTTGACGGCCCGTATTCCAAACACCATGTGCACCATCACGTGGTTTTGACATTTAAAAAAAATCTACAAGTGGTCTATTTATGTCTCTGAAAGTGTTTCCATCTCTGATTCTGGACGTCTTATCGTCTTTTCTTTTAAAGAGCAGTCCGTAAAGCGTGTTCATGAACCCCTAAGAGTCTAAAAGTGAGTCATTTGGGCTGCTAAGTGTTTCAGCAACAGAATTTGGAAGATTTAAGGATCCAGTTCGGAGGAAAAGGAGATTCAACTTTGGTTAATAATGCAAAATTTACAACTCCTCCATGTGTCGTTTATGTCTTCAAATGAGTCTATTCTGTGAATCGAGTTTGGTCTTTTCCACCACTTCTTCCCTCCTTTAGTGACTTTTTAAAGAGGGATTTTATCAACGGTCTAATGGAAGAAGATGTTGTTGCCAAACGGACTGAAAAAGGAGTCACACTACCCCCTCCGCTCGTTGCATCACTGCGTCCCCCTGGTTTTCTGTTTGTTATTTTCTAGCTGTAGATCATGTGTAACATCCCTGTGATTCAGTGTTTCTATCTTTGCCTCCTATAAGGCCGACTCTCTGTTCAGTCAAGCTCCGACATATTCTCCTCATCCTTCAGCTCTCCATTTCCGTCTGCCTGAATCTCTCTCTCTCTTTAAATCTTCGGTTAACTCCTGCCTCACATACTCCCACAGATCACACGGGGACCGATAGTGAAAGCCTCCAAACCTCTGATTACAGCGTTCAAAAAACGGAGCCTCATAACCACCAAGAGACAACGCTGTCGTTACACGCTACAATCTGGAGAATCTTTGGCTCCCCGGAGACTGTGAAGAAACTCCAACTTACAATCATCGGTCACACGCAAGAGCACACTGCAGTAAACATGAGGGGGAAAAAAAAAAAACAGCCTTTAATAACAGGTGGGAAAGTAAGACGAGGAAGTCCGGAGAAAGAAAGTGACAGAAGTTCAATGATGCTGTTTATTCTCTATCTGAAACAGACCGACAGCACGGGAATGGGACTTCACTTATATCATCCGGATTCTTTCAGAGTCGGACATTAAAGAAGTGCTGTCCAACTTTATGAGCTTTATCGCCCCCCCCCCCCCCCGAGGACAAATCACGTTCTTTTTTAATTGGATTAAAAACTAACTAGTAACCACTTTGATTGTAGATGAATCACAGCAGACAAACAGACTGCTGTTTCTTTCATTGTGTATTTGACCGTTTTCCCTCTTGTGGTTGCTACTTTTTTTTTTTTTTCCCCAATCTTCGGTAGTGTAACAGGTGACAAGGATTTTTGATGATTCCCTCAGACGAGAAAAGACGCTCGTCTCCTGGCACGCTTCCTCGTTGCGCTGCCCTGTTGAACCCCTTGACCTCTGAATTTGTTTTCATCTGTATTAAAACACTTTTCTGCTTTCAAGTATAGATGCTAAATTAAGTTGAGAACATTAATTTGAAAATAGCACATACACAGATATGACATAAAAATAGCACATAAATGGCACATCAAATGGATGTTGTTCTATCTCCGACCGGTCCTATGACAAACTGTTGCTTGCATTAGGTTCCTAGGTTTGTATTGAAAGTGCATCAACCGGCAGTGGAGGAATACGGAGGACAATAGGCGTCAAGGGGTTAAATCAAATCGCCCATTGGAAGCTGAACAGCATGCAGTCGCCACTTTATGACTCCTCATAGCGGTGCTTTAAACATCAATACGGGTAACGTTTAGAGTCAAAATGCCAAGAAGAAGTTGACAGTAGAATATTAATAAGAAAAAAAAGAATATTAATAAGAAGATGAAATCTGATTTTCAGCCACGTCAGCCCTGACACACTTCATGCTCTTCCAGATACCATATGCGTCTTTAATATGTCTTATGTTGTGCTACATTTACTCTACGTGAGACTTGAATTGGTCGCTTGAGTCATGAGTCGAGTTCCTCAGAGTGTGTGTGAGTGTGTGTGTGTGTGTGTGTGTGTGTGTGTGTGTGTGTCTTACCTTGGATAACGGCAGTGATCTGCTGGGATTTCTGTGCAGGATGTTCTCTCAGGATGTCCAGAGCTGTTCTCCCCCGGCTGTCCCTCAGATTGGTGTCGATCTCTGACACACAAACAAACACACACAAACACACACATACACACAAAATGAAGGCATTGAGAAGAATGCACAGTAAAAGGGGTCAAAGGTCAAATCAAAACACCCATGACTTTTTAAAACAAGAGAAACCTTCTTAAAATACACTTTACTACATATACAGACAGGATGCTCCCACATGTGCACTCACACTCAGATCCACTCATTCACTAAACTGCAGTCAGCTGAAGATGAATGAGCTGCGGTCACTGGAGGAAGATGGTGGGACTTTTATTAATTCATGAAGACTCCTTTAACTCAGAACATGTAGCGCTAAGACCAGAGAGCAGCAGGCAGACACTGCTGACAGACGCAGATTCTCCAAAAAGGTTTTTCCTTCCACCTTAATTCCTCGTCGACTGTAAGCCGGTATAATCCCTACCTGTGCTCGCAAATTCAATTCAGCATGACGAGTTAATGTGATTCCTGTCACTCAGCGCGGTACTATAAAACATGAATGGGAGACGAATGACTGTAAACAGTGAGACTGCGTTTAAAGACGACCAGCGTACTCTGGGTCTTCGCTCAAGTAGCACTGTACAGAAAAAAAAGCCTGAAAAAGAGGAAGGCTTCAAACGATGTTCTATCAACATTTAAAGCTAACTAATTCACCAGTGACATGTTGTTGGTCTCTTATCTTTGCTCATCATTACGGGGCGCCGAGTGTTAGGCCTGTAATCCTCGAAGCCCAGGTTCAAATCCAACTATCAGGCTGTCTGGACACCTGAACACTTTTGATTCTTAGATAGCACTATTTTAATCAATGATGCTATGCTTCTGTGAACTGTACTCTGTATCTCTGTCTGTAACTTTTTAGCTGCTACCTGTCTTGGCCAGATCTCCCTTGGAAAAGAGGTTTTTAATCTCAATGGGACCAACCTGGTTAAATAAAGTTTAAATAAAAAAAATACAAAATAGGGGGGCGCCGATAGCGCAGCGGCAGCGCGCGTACCATGTTGAGAGGCTTTGCTCCTCGCGCGGGCGGCCCGGGTTCGCGTCCGGCCTGTGGCCACTTTCCCGCATGTCTCTCCCCACTCTCTCCCCCTTTCCAACTCTATCCACTGTCCTCTGACTCTATCAATAAAGGCAAAAAGGCCAAAAATAAATCTTAAAAAAACAAAAAAAAACAAAAAAAAAACAAAAAAAACAAAACAAAATAAAACTCGTGGCACATAATTCCTCACTCTCTCTGTTCCTGATTTCAGACTCTTCTATACAATAACGCCTCTGTTAAGTCCAGTATATATTTCGGATGTAAAGGACTCCAGAAGTATAAAGTCCCAGCAGAGAAATCGTCATCAATCTTCCTTTTTCACTGCATCTTTCCTGATTCTCGCAGGGCGAGGTGTGCCAGTGTTGAAACTTAACAGACACTGCAGTAGAATGGCGTCCGTGCGTAACGAGATGCTGATTTTAACACACACACACACACACACACACACACACACACACACACACACACACACACACACACACACACACACACACACACACACACACACACACACACACACACACACACACACACACACACACACACACACACACACACACACACACACACACACACACACACACACACACACACACACACACACACACACACAGTTCAAAGGCTTGTACAGAGTTCAGGTTCAGTGGAGCAGGTCAGTGCAGCGCAGGTTTTGATTCAGGATGTTAATAGAGCTGAGGTCAAAAGCACATGGCCACCCACAGGAAGTCCTGCAGGAAACAGGAAGAGCTGAAGGAAAGGGAGTGAGGGGTGGCAGGGGCATCAATGGACAAAAGTGTCCAGCTTGAGTCTGAATACATACATAAAGCATAACCTATCGTATCAAATACACTTTTTAAGAGTGGAAAAAAAAAACACACAAGGGGATTCGTCTGTTCTGGCAACTGATTGAAACATTTTCCTCACAATACTCATCTCTACAATCTTTGACCCAGATACAGAGTAAGTGACATCATCAAAATGAGACAACACGCGTCATCATATCCTGTTCAACTTTGAGCACCGTGTTGTGATACAGCCAGAGAAAAAGTTCACCTAAGGAAAAACATTTAACCCACAGAATGACGGAGCATCGAGACGCAGGTTTAAAAAAAAAAAAAGAAAAAAAAAAGGATGAGGGAAGGACAAAAGTGAACAGATTGACTTTGTTCTCCCAGGATACATTTATGGGCTCACCTGAGTCGAGAAGAAGGCGAACTACGTCCATCTTCCCAAAGAGAGCCGCCTCATGGAGGGCGCTGCCGTTCTCCGTCTAAAAGAAAGAAGCAGAGTGCGTGTTAATATTCCATCACTTTGACAACTGAAAACGGAGACAAAAATAGACATCACAAAATCACAAGTGGATTGGGAGCACGAAAGGCCTCACCCCAAAAGAGCTCAAGGATTAAAAAAAGGGAGCAAGACGGCGATATTTGGATCTGATGTCATCTTACAGGGAGATTTAAAAAGAGCCACAATCCCTTCGCCTGCAAACAGCGTGAGGCCGCTCTGATTTCAAACCATTACACAAGCAGGGGGGGAGCCTTCGTGGAAACGTCCCAATTTCCCTTCTCCATAACCCCAGCCCTGTATCTGCCCCCAGTGCTTCTAATGGGGGATATTACAGATACAGATATGACGCAACACATGGAAAGCAGCGAGGGGAGGGCGCTGGTAAGTGCTTCATCTTGGATCAGCGGTGATGAGAAGAGTCGACATTAAACAGAGAAACACTCAGAAGCCACCAGAAGAGAAAGAGCATGCCGAGCAGAGTTTTTTTTTCTTTTTTCATAAACCACCTGATTTAACGTGTCCAGGTGTGCAACTTTTATGTGACGATGAAATACTTTTGACATTTTTCTTGAGGGTAGCTCGTGACACATTCTGCTGTTTTATGACACACAGGTTTGCAAAGACCTGACTTATAATATAATCTTGTTGAAACATATCACACTGGTTTTTGTTCCTGGTGTACAAGGTTGTTTTTTCTTTTACATGCTTATTACTTTGTACAGAATT
>NC_136712.1:5240742-5331387 GCF_947650265.1 Symphodus melops
CAAACAGCAGGTACATTGTCTGTGTGCCAGATTTGAACACACTAAAGGGCACGAATATGACAAAGTAATCTTGGAAACCAATGACATCAGATCGTCCTCAGCCTTTAACTATGGAGCATACAGTCTTTTACAAGCTCCATCTACTGTTTATAATGTGTGCTGCTCACACAGTCTGCAAGAGGAGGAACGCAGCATCTGCTGTGCCGTATGTCTGTGAAGCAAAATGAGCATCAAGTCAGATCAGACTGTCAACTTAACGTCTCCGATGCGCCCACAGTCTGTGAGTGACGAAGGTCATCCAAACTGTTTTATGAACAACAGCTTTGACTTGTTTCTGGATTCAGATTCAGCATCTTCCTGTGACTGAGCCCCAAAGCTGTTTTTATTTCTATTTCTT
Organism: Symphodus melops; assembly: GCF_947650265.1. Taxonomy (NCBI): domain Eukaryota; kingdom Metazoa; phylum Chordata; class Actinopteri; order Labriformes; family Labridae; genus Symphodus; species Symphodus melops. Next base: position 5,241,140 of record NC_136712.1, read on the forward strand.
CATGATCACTTAATAGCACTGAGACAGTTTTTTTTTTTTTTTTTTAAATATCAAAACACTGTCAAACTGTGCTGCTCCTGTGTGAAACAATCGATGCACTGTGCTCGTTTACATCCAGGCAGTAGAGCAAGAAGAGAAGGCCTTTTAGCCAGATATGCAGCAAATCTATGGCTACAGCGTCGACTAGTGGCAGACGGCTGTATTACAGTTTGAGCTTCATCGACAGCCAACTTGTAAAAACATGAATAATCTAATTAGCTGGACAGCGAGGGTGATGATGTTTGACCGAATAGTTGAATAGTCTTGCACATCTCTACTTGTCAAGAGCAAAGTAGTGAAGAGTTTAGCCCAGAGCAAGGCATAGGACTCCTACACAGTGTGTAGACCTGTGAGACCACAGACAGTACAATATGTGCACTCTCAATAGATTTTTTTTTTCTTACAAAAATCAGTTTCATTTCAGGCCCAGAACAAGATTCACTTTTAGTTTGGCCTCATTAAGGACTGGACTGCATGTCTTCTCTGAATGTCACCATCAGGCACATCTGTCCAACCAGAAACCAGTCTGAAACCCTGACATATCTGACACACACACACACACAAAAAAGCGAAGCAGTTTTTTCAAATCAGTCTCATCAACAGGGACAGTATGAAGAAAGTCTTAATACGCTGATAAGAACACTAAAACACTTAACATTTAAGAGAAGCGATTAAGGTCAAACAGATCCGTTTGTCAGAGAAATCTGTCTCAGGAGAAGGAAAACAGAGTTGAAGAGAGCAGCAGAGCGTGGCTGTATTTTGACAAGGCTTCTCAAAGACAAATGGCCCAGAAAGAGTCGGGACAAAGCTGCGTTGAATCGTCTGTCCGACTCAGAATACGCAACAAGATAAAATGTAAATGACCAGCCTGTCCAAACAGCATGACAGAAAGTGAGTGGTAATGAAGCCCTGTGGTGTGTAAAGTGTACGGAGAGGAAGCAGTGAACTCCCAGGACCTCTCAAGAACACCCTGTCCTCATCCTCCTCATCCTCCTCTTTTTGCTCTCTCAATCTCTCCCCCCCCCCCAATCAATTATTCATCCCGCTTCACCAGCAGCACGCCACGGGAGGCTTCCACTGCGCACACAGGCTCTCTGATACACACTCGCAACGAAGAACAGAGACAACACACACTTTCAAAAGGAGAATGTGCCAAACATTTATTCCTGTGGTGTATTATATTCACAAAAAACACCAACGCTGTACCCCCCCCCCCCTCCCCCTTCATTAAAAACACAAGGCAGCCGCTCCTAAAATATTCACATAGAGCAGAGACACACGGAGGAGGAAGGAGAGTCACAGAGACTTTGAAAGATTTACTCAGCGGGAAAGGACAAAGAGATATCTTTCCATTCACCTTCTCCTCTCGCAGCAGAGTCTGATAAAACAGGAAGAGGACGGCAAAGTCAAGTTCCACTTTGTAACTCCATTCTGTCGAAGAACTTATGCCTGACGAAACGTCGTCTTGTTTCTTTGTTTTGGATCGAGTATGTGAACCTAAAGGACTCCACTCACCTTGTGTTGTTCATGTCCGAAGATCATTTCTGCAGTGGCCGTCTTAAAATCTGACTTTTATGACTCAGAAACAAAGAGTTTATTCTGAGAGTGAGGATATGATTGTTCAAGTCTCGACGTGACCCATTTACCTGACACCTTATATCTACTTAAGTACACCTTCCAGCTAACTTTAGATGAGCCTAAGTAACCATGTCGTTCTTGTTGTAAACAGACAAGAGCGTTTTATAAAATCCAATTTTCTGGAGAGGAAACATTTTTTGCCCACAGCCTAAAAAAACCCAAAAATAAAAGCAGCAATATTCCGCTTTTCTTCCGCGAGGCGACAATTATCCGTGTCGAAATCTGTTAAACCCACAGATGCCGATAGAGGACACCAGACGCTTAAGGCCGTTCATTTTTCTTACCACACAGTTGACGTCCATGCCGGCCTCGAGCAGCGTCTGCACCGTGCTGTGGTGTCCGTTGCGCGCAGCCAGGTGAAGCGGAGTGTGTCGGCGAGTGTGGCTGGTCATGAGGTTGGGATGAGCGCTCACCAACATGCACACCACCTGCACAGAGAAACACGGCCACACGGCGTCAGGGACTAAATGGCTAAATAGGCCAGAAGATGCTGTTTTAAGACAAAAATATAAAGTCTAAAGATTTTATTTAGAGCAGCTGTATTTGTGTTTTTACACTCATCTCAGTGATATTTCATTTCTTGAGTGCAGAGTTTTGTGTTTTTTTGGATGACTTCGTTATATTGAACATCTTTAAAACTGGTTACACCTCCTAATTAGAGCTCAAACATCTACTACGGAAGACACACAGGATTACGCTGTTATCGAAGAGTTTAAGCTAACAACCATTCTTTACTGAAATGTTTATTAAAATGTTGGTCCTGAGGGGTTCAATCATCACACTCTTTACTGAAATCCATTTTTTTGTTTTCTAAAAAGTTAACATCTGATTAGTTGCCGGTTACAGAGCTAACTAGCTTAGCATTGAAGGCTAATGCTGTTCCTTGTCTGCTGTGTGGATCGTCTGCTTTGGAACATACTTAATTTGTTCATACTACTTTTTGGTAAAAACCAAGTGATATAAACGTTTAACAAAAATACCCTTTGAAGCATTTCATTTTAAGCCTTTTTGGGTCAAAAGTTAAAAGTATATATTACTGGATTCAGGATTCGTGTTATTTATGAACTACAGTATGTCCATGTGTTGAAAGGTCTGTTGACTGTTGAATATTTAGTCAGAACAGTTATTTTCCTTTTTTATTTCTGTATGAATTTAATATCATTTACATGATTATTTATTCTTTGTGAAATTTCATGTCTGAAAAAACAATATTTTTGACAATGAGAGAAAGAGGAAGTCAAGCGGTGAAGAAGTCGGTGTTTTATAGCACACACAGAGATATTGTAGGGTCTGCGTCACTGTTTGTTTTGTAGTGCAGATCCCGGCATTAAAAGATTTGTCAATCAACCTAGTAGGAGGCTGGAGAGGCAGCAGAGTTCTGTTTGATCATGGAAAGCGCTTTTAATAACGCAGCTAAACAACGCACAGTTCTCCTGGAAGCTTCTGTCTTTAATGTGTTTCCGTGTGTGCGTAAAGTCAACTTTTGCCCTGCGTTCGTTCCATCTCTATGCAGCAGAAGACTCCACCACAGGGATTTCCCTTCATTATCATGCAGAGGGAGAGAGAGAGAGAAACGCTGCTGCCTTTATAAATTATTCATTCACACTCAGACAAACCTGTATGGCTTGACTGCAATTACTCACTACCTGCACAGAGAGAATGTGTGATTGCATTTTGAACATCAGCAGGCATTTGCTGTGTACGCCTCTCAGTGTGACTGTGTGTGTGTGTGTGTGTGTGTGTGTAACTTTTTGATAAAAGAGTAAACTCGCATGTGTAAAGATCTCTACCTGCCTGCCTGTCAAGCACAGCAGGTAATTGGGGAAGTTCTCCTTTCATCAAACTTCCGCCGTATTTTAAATAATCGACAGTGAATTGCCGTCTCTGAACAGATGACGCCCCTCGTCACTGCAAATGTGCAAACGCTGTTGTCCCGGGGAGAGTGCAGATTGAGTCGCCACCTGCTTCTTTTCACCTGCCACAGGGAGCGTCATCAGGACACAGAAGGCATGCAGAGGTTCACATATGCCTCGCAACAAGTAGAACAACAAAATGATCCCCTGTCACGGCTGCATGTTTGTTTTAATTTAGCCGCGCTACAATCAACGGTAACTGCTTATTAGTAGATACACATCAATTTTAATTGAAAATAAAAAAATTTAAAAGGGGTTTTAAAAAAAAGGAACCACTCGGGGTAGATTTGAGCCACTCCCCTCTGGACTTACCAAAAGGTCAGGTGACATATTTCTTCATCTCTCTCCTCATCAAACTGTCCACATGTAGGGCTTAGAAGTGTCTTACAGATAGGAACTTTAGGATTTAAGGTCACATGCTTGCAAGGAAAGGTAATGGTTAAATATTATGTTGGCACTTCTTGGCTTTTCTATTTTTAAAGGTCACGTTACGCAAGATACACTTTCCCATGTTTTTAAGCACTAATAAGTGTCTTTAGTCTGACTATAAATCATCCAATTATGAGAAAAGTCCATCCACTCCGTCTTTGTCCGACTCCACTTTTCAGAAAAAGTGTGCTCAAACAGGCCGTTTAGAGACGTTCACTTTGTGACATCACAAAGGGCAGTAACCCCTCCCACAGCGAGGTGTTTGTTTTTGTCTTTGGGTCTGCCTTTCAAACGTGAACAATTTTTGCATGGAGCGAGAAGGCCAAAGCCACATCCCCTTCCAGAGAGGGGCGTGGTCAGACACATGCGTTTCTTGTGTTTTAACGATTTCTGAGTTGACTTATGAGTCCCCATTCTGGAGATCAATGAAGTTTTCTCATCTGATTTTTTGCTGTCTTGCATGGCATATTTAGTCTTCAGACTGAAATATCTACACGTCGAGATTATAAGTTTTCTCATTAAACTGCTGTGAGTCAATCTCACTGACCTGTAGGCGTCCATACATAGCTGCTAGGTCCAGAGGCGTCTCCTGTTGGCTGTTTCTCATGGTGGGGTCGGTCAGCTCCTGAAGCAGCACTGACACCACCTCAGAGTGTCCGTACTGGGCTGCACAGTGAAGCGCCGTTTCCCTCTCGTGATTCTGTGGAAGAAGGGAACATATAAAAGGGTTAACAGCAGGACAGGTGAGAGGAAGGAAGGGAGGATGGGAGAGGATGAAGGAATTATAGGAATAATGAAGAGCGGGGAGGGAAAGGAGAAACATGACAAAAGAGGGATGAGTGGATGCAGTGAGGCAGAAGTCAAGGTCAAAAGTAAATAAGAAAGGTAGGTGATGGAAGAGGAAGAAAAGAAGATGAGAATGAGGTGAAATGTAAATGTGTGCCAAAGGACTGAGATACAAGAAAGAGAAGAGAGGAGGAAGACACAGGAAGCACATGTCTTTTCAGTCAGGGCAGTATGTCATTTCTGCATGTTTAGATTATGAAAGCATGTCAGAGTTGTGCGAGCTATCAGGGAAATCTTCAGGTCACCAACAGCGGCTTTGAGCTCTTTTTGTCACTAATCACGTCTTAAAGAAATGACATCCTTATTGGAGTGCAAAACCTGTCGTGTTCTGTGTATCTGTGAACACAAATTGCCACGATGCACATGCACAACAGAAAAGACAATAAAAAAACTACATTACTGGCAAAAAAACCCCCCACCCATAGATTCTTTTCTTTTTTTTTAAAGGAGCTTTACTCAAAAACAGAAAAGGCTATAGAAACACTTTAGTACACATTATCTAAAATATTTCTGGCAGTAGTCTGTGTTGAGGTTTAGTTTCACTTCGAAGGCTTTTCAATCAAATCATTACAAATTTTACAAAGTTTTTGTTTGTTTTTTCTGGGCTCATATTCTTCATTTGAAAGCACAATTGTAATGGAATATTCAATTAGCTGAGGTTGTGCATGTTTTTTTTTTTTCAATGTGTATAACTTGATGGTGCCGGGGGGGAAAAAAAGGACAACTTTGAAAACAGGAGGAACCACTTTGTCCACAGGGTGAGTCAGATATGACACAGACCAAAGGTTCCTCAAAGGCTCTTTAGGAAAAGGAGACCTACATAGTCCGCTTGTTTCCACGCTAGAAGTCTTCACCTTCCTCGCTATTGTTTGCAAACGGCATATTATCTACACCAACCAGCTGCCCTGTGAAAAAAAATGATGAACCCCTTCAAAAATACTTGAAGCCCGTCAACTGTGTGTACATTTATTCATGTAGGCTGCTAAAAAAAAAAAAAAAAAAAAAAAAAAAAAAAAAAAAAGGGTATGATCATTTATTTATGCTGCGTAGTTTCCCGGTCAGCACGTTGGCCCGACACGTCTCCGAGAGATTTTTGTTCATTTTGAAAGGTTACTTTGAACTTGTGGGGCGAGCTCATGTTTAGACGATATACGGCCATTTTCTGTCTGTCAGGACCAGAACAATGTTGGTGGTCTCCGGGGTCCTGCAGCTCTGGATAAGAAGAGGCCCAGTAATGAGTGGAAAACTACAGTCAGACGGACACCCAGTGAGGAGCAAAGACATGATGGATGTCCATACAGAGGCAGGAGAGAGAGAGAGAGAGCGAGGAGGAGATAGAGACGGGATAAGTGGTGGGCTCTAAACTAACAAAGTCTTTGGATGTTTATATGTGGGTAATCAGGCGTCTATATGTTGTTAGATATACGTTCTGGGAATAATATCACGAGGAACATTTAAAGGGGGCATGCGTGTGTGGCTGTGCTGATGCCGCCGAGCGTCCAAGAGAAGCGGCTGAAATAGGACACTGTGTCCAACATAAAGAGAGAGAAAACAAGGTGATGGACAGAGCAAAGAGACGAGAGGGGAAAGAACTGTAAGAGTCACACCAACAAGAAATCAATCTCTTGAAGGTGAAACATTCCTTAAGTAACAGCGAGAGAACTTACAGTAACTTTCATTTAATGTCCATAGATTGTCTTCCCTGTGTATGTATAGAGAGACCCCCCAAAAAAAAGGCTAGAATGTTTCTTATAGTGCCTTAATGCTTCATAACTGGACCGTCTCACTCACTCCCATCATTCGACATCATTAAGAAAATACAAGTTAACTTTTGGCTGAGTGGTGGAATGTTTGAAATGTCTGAGAAAACGGGGAAATGACAGTCAGATTGGCGGTCACACAGCAGCAATCAAAAGTCTGAATCAATCATTTATCAGAGCATTTTTGGATGGACATTTTAAAAATCACTGCAGGGGCACGTTCAAGACAACGGCTGCACTTTGCTCATTTACACAACTTCTTTGCTGTTGGTCAATTTAAGGGAGTGATTTCCAACGACTGCAGAAAACAACTGAGCACTCAGAAGTCAGAGCAGGCGTGCTTTGAATGGTGACTACAGTATCTGCTATAAGGGTTATGTAATAAACATCCACAGGCATGAATGAAACCCTTGCATAAGGACACATTTATACAAATCAGGTATTCATGAAGAAACGTGTTTGTACTAATATCTCAAGTTTTGAGCTCAGGTGACGTCCGTTGAGTTGAGTCATTAGACACTGATATGTTTCTAAGGAATCTTAACAAAGAGGCCCTGCACCCAAAAGGAAAACCATTGCATGACGTCAGGCTAAAGAAAAAAAAAGGCCTTGATGAAACATGCAACATGGTATTTCATGTCATAAACAGTTTCTAATATTCTGTTTCATGTTTCAAAATACAAACACGTCTTTGATAGTCTCCCTTTTTTTTCCTCCTCTCTTCTGCTTCATTATCAAATTCCCTCACATCTCGTGCCGTCGATTGACGCCTCAAACCTCCACGATGAAATTCTTAAACATCATGAGCGCAGTCAGCTGCTCAGATCTCATCTCATGCCTTTTCTTACTCTTTTTGTCCCCAGAGCCAAAGAACCCCCCCCTCCCCGCCCCCGCCCCCCTTCACGTCTACACTTTCATTTACCCCTCCGAGCACAAGCAGCAAGTAAGAGAGATGAACAGATACAGAGTGTGTGTGTGTGTGTGCGTGTGCGTGTGCGTGTGTCTGTGTGTGTGTGTGTGTGTGTGTGTGTGTGTGTGTGTGTGTGTGTGTGTGTGTGAGTGTCAGAGGGAAAAGAGACCCTATCTATATGAAGACACACACACAACGTGATCAAGCAGTGAAAACGTCACAAACATGCTCGGGACCTCCCCCCCCCCCTTTTCTCAGCCAATCAGATGCATGCCATCTCCCCTCTGGAGCGCACACCCCTCCATCGTTGTCCAGAGTGGAACGTTCCAGAGCAGGTCTGATTTGCAGCACTGCGAGCACAACAATCACACACTCGCCGTCATTCACGCTCGTCACAGATTACTGCTGTAATCGCTGGGTGTGTTTTGTTTAATAAACTCCATTGACTCGCTCCCTCTGTGTGTATATTCCACTCAAAGTGTTTTCCACAAGACTGAGTCACTTTCCCTCGAGGGATCACTTCAAGAACATCTTTTCCAATCTACTGTATATACCGTCTTCATCACAGGGTAATATATTGCTGCCTGGTCCCGAACCTACACAGCTGCAGCGTCATCAGTCATCTTTAGCCACTGATGGCGTTTAGTGGCGAATAGCCGTGCAGTGTGTGGACAATGGGTCGTTCACCAATTAAAGGTTAAATGTAAAAAGCACCTGGAAATAAAGCTCAAAAGCCTGAGGGGGGATATATTCAGAGTTTATTTGTGAGCGATGATACACAAAGAAGCAGGCTGATATATGAAACGGTATGATTGTGAAGAACAGCAGCACACTGGCTGTTTTCAGCCGGAGTCAATTATCTTTGAAGAGGCTTCAGAGAGGGAGTCTATAGCCTTTACACTTACAGAGGCAAAGAGAAGAGAGAGAGGCTCGAAGCTGCTACCGTTATGAAGCAAGGTGAGCAACGTTTGCTATGGCGACCAACACAGACCGTTTTTACAATCTTCACAGGGCTGTTTTGCGAGGCGTCTGTTTCTTTAAGAGTTCAAACTACGAGTGGGTATTTTGAGCGAACACTGTAGATTCTGAATTTACATAAAATTAGTCAGGAGGGTGCTTCTTTTTTTATATATATTTTTTAAGCAACTTAAGATAACTGCTTTCTTTCCCTGTCAAACTTGTTTAGTGTGTGATGACTCACCCTGCACTCAGGGCTGTTTACTTCTTCTCGGCCAATTAAAACGCTTTCTTGGATTTGTCGAGCTGGGAATCTTTGGGCGCCTCGTGATGCAATACAGTTTGGATTCTTGTCAAGATTCATTTCAGAATATTTTTTTCCATTCATTAGCAATCCTGGATTTATGAATCAAAGCCTATCTTTAAACTAGTACATACTTCAGGATCCACTCCAGTCATGCGTGAGACAAGCTGAATTTCTTGCGGCGAGAGCTAGCTTAGCACTTAGCAGGGAGTGACTGATAAGTCAAACAAAAAAAACAAAAAAAAGAAACATTTTGGAAGTTACGAATCTATTAAAAATATCATAAGATAACAATCTTGATTTTGACATAAATCTATGTTTTCCCACATCCACGTCACACTGATGACATCATGTGTCAGCATGGTGAATATCTCTTCATGTTTACTTAGAAGTTTTTCCTTACATCCTTCTTCGCAGCTTGTTAAAGCTGCACTTAATGTGAAACACTACCTCTCTCTCTATATGCAGGCTTGGTGTGAAGCCAAAGTCAATTGATGGCGTTTGAATAATGTATGGTGGCCTGGGGAGGTAAATAAAATTATCCAGTGTATTACAAGAAAAACAAATTTGTCAACCAGTGTTTCTGAGGTACCAGGGAAAATCAACAACTCCGTGTTAATTGGGCAATTTAATCACTCAGACCTTCACTGGACCTTCTGCTGAGACTGTTTGGTCAACGTTTGGTTGTGATCACTGATAATAACTTGAACACGGCCACAAAGGCAACTTTGAATGTCTGCTCAGCCTTAAACAGACAATAATAATAATAACAATAATAATAATAATAATAATACTAAAGCTTTGTCAGTCCAATCCGAGGCGCTGACAAAGCTTCAGATAGGAAAAACTGCATTTCCCCGACGGAAAGGAGAGCGACAAAGAGATGAACAGAGAAACAGGCTGACAGGACAAGAGAGAAGAGGAGAAGGAAAAAAAAACCCTCCCTCCATGTTCTCAGAGCCGGCTATATATTTCCATTACGCTGGCTCTGACAGCTTTCCGATATCATCTAACACTCGGTGTATTGTTGCTGATTGGGCTCTGAGCTGCAGCCATCTACTAATGACACATCAACAGGCATGGCAGCACATTATTGACATGCCCATACAAATGGATGTCAGTGTGCGTTTTCAGTGATTTTACTGAGAGGGCTGCGAGGTTTTATCATTATGTAATGGGGACGTTGTTGCAATTCCTGAGGATAAATCTTCACTGTGCACGCAGCGGCTCCCTTATGAACTGAAGGACATGCACGACAGCTGCATGTACACTCGCAGCGTAACAGTACATCTACCTGCGTACACACAGCTCCCATGGTAAACACTATCACTCTTATCTGAATTCATCTGCACTGGAGCAAACAAACAGCTTCATCCATGCAAATAAGCGAGCCTTATCAGACGGGCCGGGGCTGAAGTGAAACCAGAGCGAATGAAGCGCGGGGAGTATTTGTTTGAACGCACGCCGTGTTAATGCTGATGGACTGATATACAGGATGAGCTCCAATACTGCGCCTCATAATCCCAGCAGCTCAGTCTGCCGCCTGGGGAGAGCTGGGTAAATAAAGAGAGGAGGAAAGACAGGGGCGACGCACAAGGTGAACATGTTCTTCTTTTAGTCTCGGCTCTTGTTTTGAGTATCGATGCATCTCGTGAAAACGTGTATACTTTTTACATGGATTACAGGAAGTATGGAAAGGTTACATTTCCTTTTTTTTTTTTTTCCTCTTTAATTCACCATTTCATCTCTATTTTTCGGTCTGGCCCGCTAACGTGCCGCCACGTAAACCACACGAGGTGGCGCTGTGAGTAAAAAAAAATTCTACTTTTTAGTGTGTTCAAGTAGGGATGTTGTGAAATCTGAAAATCCCCAAAAATTGGACTTTGACTGCACATAGCGCACTTTGCGTACATTTAAGGTGTATGGTCATGATGTCATTCTTTTCTCGTCTCATCCAGCTACATGTGGCCCACCCATTTCAGTGCATGCAGGTTAACTACAGTATCCTGAGTGGGGGCGCTATGGAGACATTCGGCTATGCCCATGCACCAAAACCACTTTCAATTCACACAAGGTAGAATTTAGGGTGAAGTTTGGTTAGAAGCACCCAAGTAAGAGATTTATAGTGGCGAGGGAGAATAATAACTCCTCGAGTTTCAAGAGGGTCCTCGGGCTCTAATAATCAGTCCTGTCGCCGGTGGTCCCGTTTCCTTTCGTAGGTCATAAAGAGGCCTCAACATTTATGACAGAAAACTAAAAACTGATTCCCACCGAGCAGCACACACGCGCCACATATCAGCCTTTGCTTCAAAAATATCAATAAAAAAAAGATGCTGGAAGTGTCTGCCTTGATCGAGACGCTCGCACACAATCTGCTCGCAGCTTGAAATCATAACTGCGGGCAGAAGTTTGTTTGGATTCATGGCGAGATGAATCAGTTTTCAATTAGTGAACTCTAATTAGGGAGACAGAGCGTCAGGCGGAGGAAAACATATGACATAATATTTCTTTAAAGCGATTACTCAGAGGAAAAAAACATCCTATGGCACAGTGTGACTGTGTGTTTTTGCGGTGGGCGGTGTTTGAGCAAGTATTTTCCCATGGGGGGGGGGGGTTCTTCTCGCAGCCTGTGACGCTGTGTTCGCATGTTGACTGTCAGGAAACACATGGTCTCATTTTATGCGTAGTAGCAACACGTGTGCAATTACACGCACTGGAAGACGAACGCTCGCGCCGATGGAGAAAGACATTCCTGGAAACAAAACAGCCGGACAGAAAACCCTCCGAACCTTTTACCTTTGGCTCAGTTCACACAGCCTCCCAGAGGGCTTTGCTGCACCTGGAGGAAAGTCTGTAGGAAGCGTTCATGCATGCATCCACCCATGCACACCACACATTGCAGAGTGCACCCTCCTCAGTATCTCTTTTAGTTCTACACATTTGGTCCTATCTCTTCCTCTGAAGGAGCAAAAGGGGGTTAAAATGGTGAAGGACAAGAAGACAGAGAGAGACAGGAATAATTTCAGCCCTCCATTCCTTCTGTTGATGGAAAAGAAAACATTGTTGAGATACATCTGCGGCACGGTGGGGGGGGGGACATACTTGACCGAGGCAGTCACCCACCCACCCATACACACACAACAAACCCTAAGTTGGCTGCACCAGAGGCCCTGTACAACACACACACACACACACACACACACACACACACACACACACACACACACACACTCTGTACGTCAGAAAAGAACAACAGCCCCTCACACAGACACATTCAGTTCCAAACACACTAATCTTAATCATCAGATGTTGCTCTGGGAACTTAAGGGTTAAACATGTCATCATCAGTCGGCCCGCTCACTCTGCCTGCATGTTTTTTCGCTATTCGCTATTGGTTGAATCTTGGGGCGAAAAGGCTTTCAGCGATTGATCAGTGATGGGGCTTTAATGAAAAGTGTCTATTTATAAAGGCATATAAAGTGTGCACTTGCATCTGCAGTAATCCTCATCACACCTTACCTTAAATATCGGACTCAACTCGAAGCTGGCTACAGTCCACAGTAGGTTAAAAGGCAGTGGTGTATTGGGTTAGCTAGTGCAAATGAGCCAATAAGATGAACATTCATAATGACAATGTGTACGTCTTATTTTTTTGCATTTCTTATTGTATTCTGTGTCAGAGCTACTGAATGGGTTTACCCTGAATGCACAGAGAAGAAGCTGTCAGTCAAAGGTCCAGGTCAAAAAAAAAAACATCGAAGGAGATTACTTTGAGAAATTGACTTATCCTGAAGAATTGTATTTTTTATTTTTTTTGAGGTATTAGTTCATGAGAGAATCTGGAGTTGATAAAGCGATCAAAACAAACAATGCCTCACTCTTTATTCCAGCAGAACTCAAGTAAACAAGCGACCTTTCATCATCTATCACAGTCTCTCTCATGTACACACACACACACACACACACACACACACACACACACACACACACACACACACACACACACACACACACACACACACACACACACACACACACACACACACACACACACACACACACACACACACACACTTAAAATCCTCCCCTCCTGTTGGACAGGCTCCGCCTCACTCATACACACTCACACACGCTCCGACGATAAACAAAAACAGCTGCGAGCGAGAACTACTGGGACCAATTAGGCTGTAAACAGTGGGCTGGAACTGGTTTACCGCCAACTAATAACACCCACTAACCTCCATTAATCCTCGATTCGCTGCAGAGTGAAACTGGCCCACCTACACACTCCCGCTAAAGTCACTTTCTCCAATTTGTTTCTTTACACTTTTAAGTCCTTTTACAGTCATTACAGCTCTCTCCTGCGTCCTTTCCTGTACTCTCATGTCGCCGTTTGTCACCTTGTGTTCTTAGGTGAGCGGAAATGCTGTATTTCTCTCTCTCTGGCTGAAGAGAAAAATAGAAGATATTAAACCCAAGAATTTGGCCTCCAAATGAAGCTAAGGGACACACACAGGTATAAACACACATGTACACACTCCCAACCTCTGACACGCGTCATCGTGAGTGTGGGCAGAGTAATGTGGTTGAGAGTGGGGTAATGGGCTTGCTGCTGTAAGTCAGGGTGATGGGTGTGAGCGTGCAGAGACCTCAGTATATCACCCTCTCTAATGCATGCAGGCTCTGCTCCGCAAGACGCTCAGTGGGGAAAATATGAAGCTCAGACATCGTAAACGCACGTAAACGCCATCAATCATCAGCTCTGATTTACGCCCGCCACCGGAGAAGAAGTGCACCGTCACACCGAGGGGACGACTATGGTGCAAACACGCGCCGTGCAAAACGCACGTCATTTCAAAGGCGCCGAGGAGCCAATGGTTTTGGCAGAATTTAGCGCTGAAAGGGAAAAATCACGAAACGCGGCTCCTTTTAAGAGCGTCACAGCGCGGCGCGGTGGGGCCTTCGTGTTGATTTGTGTGACAGCCAAAGCGTGCTAACGTGAGCGCTGTAGCTTAGCATGCAAACGCTGTTATACAGACGGAGAGATGTAAACTGTTGATAACAAAAAAAAAAAGCAGTTGTGCAGCTGGTTGATGAACAGGGTTGAGAGTGGGATGTGTGATACGATGAGAGATACGAGGAGGAGCTTATCACCGTGACTAAACGTTTGAACAAGTGTCACAGTGTGGGAGAATTCAGAAAGGCTTTTCTTCCCCTCTTTCATGTCACAGACTCGCAGGAGTGAAAGCGAGTGTGGAAGAAAAAAAGGGCAGCGTGGATCTGAAGAGCGACACCTTGAACTCCACTGGGACAACATTCACACCAATGCATTCATTTCCTCTAAGAGTCCAGCACGCCTTGAGGTTGCGCAACCAACGTCACGCAACATCACGCAGATTCTTCAAAGCTTATCGACAATCAAACCTGCACTGACAGCAGCAAAAGATATCATTGGGACACGTGGTCGTTTGTAGTGGTAGAAAAATTCGATTCATGTAAAAAGCAAGATTTCCAGCTTTAATCATCATGTCCTGTGGTATTCAAACATTAGTCCAACGTGTCCTCGTGTCTTACTTAACGGTGACTTTGCTCTCAGGGATAAAAAACCAGATCGGCCTTCAGGAGAATTAACTTCACAGCTTCGACTGCAGCAATGAAAAGCATTCCACACTCTGTGCTCTCTGTTAATAGAAGCGTGACTTCACTTCTTTAGAGATACCTGCGTCACATGATTATGGCGCCGTGTGAGCATGTTTTTGTCCCTGAGGCTCCTCATGAACATCTTATGTGTAAAAGTCAGGAAAAAAAAAAAAAAAAAACATCTGAAGAGCAAAGAGTGAAAGCTCGAAATATGCATTTATTTTCCCGTAAGTGAAAAATCCTCCTAAGTACTGAACATCCGTTTACAGTATGTTTCTTAATCTCACAATAAACAAAAAATCCTTCAGGACGTTAGGGAATGTTTATTATCTCTGTGACAAAACCTTCCCTGAATTACTGAAGAAAAGCGACAGTTTCTTTGTGAAGTTCCTACTTGTATCATCCATCGACTTACGAAAAGTGTCACCCCCCCGAGACAGAAGTGAGGCAGGACCAGCTGGAGTCTTTGCAGCAGAAACAAACAGCACAAGTCTGTCTCGACGTCGAACTCGCTTCGACGCGACAAAAAGCGCCGACGGCGAGTAAGTCTTGCCTCCTCCACGTCAAACGGCTCGACTGGTTTGGTCAAAGCTTCACGCAACACTCCACCTGAAGTTTTCCCACAAGAAATCTTCCTATACGTTTCCAGATGAAAATAAGAGTACACACACACACACACACATTTAAAAACACACTGACGGCGCACTGCAGTCCAGTTCCATGCAGCGTCTTCTCAGTCAGCATCCCTCTGTGTGTCCACGCTGCCTGCACAGCACATGCTCAGCTCCACAAATCATTGAGTAGTGGACAAAAAACGACTCGTGTTCACTTGCTGACAAACCTCTGGGCCGGGGAGGGGGGGGGACGCCATTTATCACGGCGAACAATTAGGCTGTACCACCTCTCTGAGGGAAGTCATTGGGTTGATGGTGATAGTGCTTATTGGGCAGAGTAAATAGCGCTCCAATAACCTGTGGGGTCCATTACTACGTCGCCATCAGAGGAGCAGGAATATTAAAAGAGACACCCAATTCATTAACATTTCAGCGAGCACTTCTGATTGAAACACCTCTTTCCTGCACGCGTCGGACGCCTCTTAAAAATGCGGCGCATCAGCGAGCCGTGACATCACCAACGTGCCGCGGGCGGGGACAGACAGAGTAAAGAGCGAGGGAGGAGAAGAAGGTCATTTCTGCTGATGAGGACTGACAGCTGTGGCAGGCTGAATGCTCTCAGAGAGCAGGAGGGGGGGGGGGGAAGCGCTCACCCGGCTGTCAGAGAGAGAGAGATCAGTGGGAACTGTAAGGCATGATGGTCCGTGTTGGACAGCAGCCATAATGAGACGACCTGTGGCAGCGCTGGTTTGAAAGCCCCGAGAAGAACGAGTGATGAACTCAACTTTAATTCAACTGATGAGAGCTCTCTGCTACGAGAACAGATAGAGCACACAAGCAGAGGGTCTGTATCAGTCATGAGTGACCATTTAAAAACGGAGAGGCGGCTCAGGACTCCTCAGTAACAGACACAATGGATGGATTTATGAAATGTTTGTGGTCTCCCCCTGGGTACTAACTGTTGCTGTAAAAACAAAAAAGGCCCATAGTAAAACCCCTCTCTATCTAAGACAGAGCAGGCTGTTTTTTGGGGGGGTTTTTTCATCAAGGCGGCACAAGGCCAAGTCTTGCTGAGGGAAACCATGATGTGAACTAAGGTTGACTGACAGCCTCGTCAACGACTGTCTTGAAAATCTACTGTTGAAAAACCTCAAGAATGGGCGTTTGTGGAGTTTTGAGGCTTTTTTTTTTTTTTTTTTTTGGAGAGGATATTGATGATGATTAGGGATTCGGCCGTCTACCTGTTGGTTGACGCGGCAGTGCGAGGGTCCATGGTGGACGAGGATGCGCACGATGTCCACGTCTCCCTTCCAGGCGGCCAAGTGCAGCGGGAAGCATCCTTTGCTGTCAGCTAGGTTTGTGGACGCCTCAAACTGGAGCAGCTTCAGGACCACGTCCCTGCGAAGGAAACATCACAAAACGCATCGTTCATATTCGCCTCAAACAACAAGTGAAACATTGCTAAGAATAAAAGTGACAGTATTTTACTTTATGTTTTATATTTGAGATCATCTAACGGAGGATGACTGTCCTCCTACTTGGCGGGACACGGAGACATAGTTATGTAGAAATAAATCATGATGCGGGTGGTCTTCTGTTTTATAACAAACTCAGATCTCCTCGCGGGAGCTTTAAAACTTTCAAATGAATTGGCTTCATCTCCTGCATAGTGCCGGTGGCGAAGTGGGCGGTGCGCTCGTCCCCTGTATGGAGGCTCTGGTTCAAATCCAACCTGCGGCTCCTTCCAAGCATGTCGATCCTGGTTCTCTCTCTCCCTGATGTCCGTCTCTATCCACTGAACAGTCTCTCCAATAAAAAGGCACAAAAGCCCCAAAATAAAGCTTTACAAAAAAAACAAGCATGCAAACTAAAACAGGATTCGGTCATGGATGGAGGAGCAGTGTGCCAATAAGTGAATAAACAGCACAACAACCAATCCAGTAGCAGTCACAGTCGGCCAAAATCACAAATTGAAACAATTGCTTCCATGTTTCCTTTTAATAAAGTAATCCACTTTACAGCTCGATAATCTACAAATCTTTATGTCACTGTCCGGTTAGGTGCAGCTCAGTCTTCGTGTCAGAGATAGTGTTTCGTGTTAGGAGGCTCAAGTTGTCACCTCTCTCCTGTGAAGAGGAGAGGTGAAGTGCTTCATTTGCATTTGAAATGTCAGGAGTGGAAAACAGCGGAGAGAGAAGGGCAAAACCTCTCACAGGAGACGCTTAATGAAATGCTTTGTTAATTAATCATTTATTTCATTTTATCGAACTCGCCGTGGTTTAAGTGGCAGCTGTGCTGCAAAACTCACACTGGGAGGATCTCAGGGTCAAATATACCAAAATATGAGTTAATGTGCACTTGGAAAGGGCTTCTTTTTTTTAATCGACAAAAACTCCACATGATTAAAATATTCTGAAAAGGCCCAGCCTGAATAACAAATCTCTAAAAGCAGCACAGCTCATCGCCAAGTTTCTTCTATCTATATCTTAATTGCCAGTTCCCTTGTTACTTTCCCACCTAAACCTTAAATCACTCCACTGCAGCTCTTTGTTGCCGCCCTAATTTCCACTCTGAGGCGGCATTCTTCGCTCCCCTCCCATCTCTCCTCTCTCCACAGAGTTGATCTGAAGGAGGAAAATCCACATAATTGCCCCCAAAACACAGTTCTAATCCTTCAGTTCCGCCATACAGGGGATAGCGGTCAGGCTTGCAGCTAATCCGCACCGTGTTAACGGACGTCTCAGCCGGGCCCAGGTGGAGAAAGAGAACAGCACCGTGCAGATGCAAAGACACACAGAGCTTGCACAGGGCAATGTCAGCCTGCTAACATGTGAAAGCATTTGCAGTACAACAACATACAGCAGGCTGCCAGCGCCAGCGCTAACACTACTGATGGCACGTGCATACGCTGATTTAAATCATATCCCAGGAGGGCCCAATCACAGCGCCTTTCAGGAGCCATTTCTGTGGGCGGAGCTTATAAGTACGGCAGTATTGAAACGTAAATTAAACTAGAGGCTTTGGGACTACGTGGCACGTTTACATTATGCACATACATGTATTCACAAGCATCTTCAGAGCGTGCCGTGCATCATTTAAAAACACTCAAACTCAGAAAGGCAACAAAACACTTTAAGTCTTACCTGTGTCCGTTGAGTGAAGCGTGATGTAAAGGTGTGTATCCTGAGCTGTCTGTGCAGTTGACATTCAGGCCTTTCCACATGCTGGAGAGGAAAGGAGAGACACATCAGAATGAATACAAACACTCGTGAGAAGTACACACCGGCTCCCTTGCTCATCACCTGTCAGCGCTCAAGTGTCTGTTGTTTTCTCCACACGCTGCTTGACGCTCTGTCTGAGTGCTGTTGACAGGATTGTTGGCGTGTTGCTTTTGAGATATTGTCACAAAACCTGACGCTGGCGAGAACATTTTAATCCCGTCGATTTGTACGAGTTTGTTTTCTTTGTTATCTGTTTGCACCTGTTTGGTTTAATGGTGCCTTCATGTGGTGTCGGATACCTGCTCAAAGACGGAGCAACAACTTGGGAAAGAAATTGGTGCCAAACTTGTTGACTTCATGTGATAACCATCATCACATGGAGGGTTTTTGTTATCGTTAGAACAGTTTTTATTCATTCACGTATTGCACATCGACTCTGACGTCAAATTCGAGCACCTAATTGTTTCCCGACTTCAGAAGGTGTTCGTTTGCATTTTACAACTCGGACACTCGTTTTTCCAATGTGTCCGAAACCATATGAACGCACCGGAAGACACACCACATCCAACCAATGAGAAGCCATTCCTAATGTAGCTACCAAGTGTGGGCTCGGTAAGGGACTTTTGTTGTGTCTTTTTGAGAACATGTAGTTTGGGCAGATTGTTCTCTTTGCAGCTTTTTCTGTGGTCTTTGTTAAGCAGAAACAACACAATTCAAAATCCCAGCAGCAAATAAACACCTGCTTTGAAGTTTGAAGTAACACATTCATTATGTGTGCTGTTTTATGTGGAAGAAACAGCTCAAACCTGTGTAAAATTACGTTTAGAGCTCTTTTCAGAAGATTAGGTTGGTCTTTCTTTGTTTGTTTCTTTGGTTATGTCCTCACACAAAAGAATGTTACTTTAATCTGTTTGGGTCCCGAGGCGAGGAGTGTAATTTCTCATTTGGGGATTCCAAACCAGAAGCATTCAAACCTTATTTCATCATGTTGGTAAAGAAAGAGAGAGAGAGTAGGTTACAACAGGCTGAGCATGCGAAGGCAAACACACGAAACCCCAATCCCATCAGGATAACCAGTACGCACATTTACATACTCAATAAACACAAACTAGAACAAATGGAGGTTAGGCTTTTCCCATGGTTATAATTATATGACCTCTCTGTTTCTCATGAACTCCTTCGAAAGCGTCAGAGAGAAGTACTAATTAGGTAAATTCCTGCCTTAAGTCGAGCTGACGTGTTGATGATTTCTAACAGCTACTTAAATGTTTTTTTGTTCTAGTTTTTTTGTTGTTTTTTTTAGAAAGTCATCATGAGCATATACAGCAGGTTTTGATATGAACAGCCTTAAAATGCTATCTGTTTTATTAAGTCTCTTTTGACAATTTTGGGGAAAAGGCATCCTGGGAAATGAAGTCTTTAAGGCGAATACTTTGTTATTTTTACTTCTGTTTATTTTAAGTCAAAACTGCAGAAAAATCAGGATCCATCCAAAGGATGACCTGTAGGCCTGAAGAAGAGCCTCTGGACCAAACGTTGCCCTGTTTAAAATAAAGTTCCTCATCGGGAGCTGGACAGTTTTTCTGCAGTTTATAATTAGTTTGTTCTTCCCCTGTATCGAGTGCATTTTGCTTGAAAGTCTGTCCACTAGTTTTTTTTTTCTCTTAGAGCGAAATAAAGACTTTTTATTGACAGATATTTTCCCTGAAGGTGAACTTTCCCTCTTTGAAAGACAGATGCTGAAGCTGCCTGAAAAAACTGTTAGGGATGACTGAGGCAGCAGAACATTCAGTGAGTGTGACAGAAATCCACACAATGATCAAGGTCAGTGCTGTTGCGCAGTGGGCGCGTGCACACCAACACACCCTGAGCTGATTTTCTATCGGTGTACGGTCTGGCTGCACACACAGACACAAACACAAACACACAAATACAACGTACAGAGATCGACAGAACAAGTCTGTTGTGGCAAAGGAAGCATTTTCAGTGTTTAGGTTTATGCTACACGAAATGTTGACCGTGATAAAACGGGATTATGGCCTGCATCAATTCAGTTCCTATAGTTACGTTTTTTATTCAAAGTAAATGAGGTATTATGAAACCACATTATCCATGTACCCACATACTGTGTGTAACATACACATGTCAGAGAGCAGGAGAGCAAAAAACAGAAATAAACAGCACAAGTGTGTTTCTATTGGGTCAGCTGATTTGCTCACACAGCGAGTGTGTCTATGTGTGTGTGTGAATGTGTGTGTTCATATCGATCACACTGCACTGCTGCTGACCCCTTTCAGTGCTGACCTATAGAACCGCTGGGAGTGGTCGTTAAAAGGGGCAGACTGGCAGAAGCTGAGGGGAGAGGCAGACTACAGAAAGCAGCAAATAGAAAAATAATGGAGGAAGAAATAGAGAAAAAAAAAAAACAAGGAGAGAAATGATTGCCACTATACTGTTGAGTCATTTGGGATTGATTTGATTTCAACAAATCTTCACCATAAAGACTCCTTGTGTTCAACAAACTTGTATTTACTGTCTAATAAAGTCAGACTACTTTATGTAAAACAAACTAGAATCAAATTAAAGCAGTTATTTATGCATAAATACAATAAAGTCTGTTAATCTGCTGCACTACATAAAGAAGTATTAGTGCGAATGTATCACTCCTTCCTGACGTTAGGAAAGACTTAAAACATAACTAGATGAGGTTTAACAGCCAAACTTTTACATCTGTGCACGGAGGGAAATGTTGGCGAAATAGAGAGAGGAGTAGATGTGGCAGATAACAGCAAATATATCTCCAGCCTTATACATATATGCATACATGGGGAATGCACGTCTTGTTTAACTTAGCATAAAGTGTAAGAACAGGAGGAAACAGCTGGTCTGGCTCAAAGGTATAGCAAACAAACGTATTTACATTTAACACATTGGTAGGTAAATTGTCATTAAAGGGGAAAGGCTTGCTCTTGTCTTTATGCTAAGCTAAGCTAATAACCGATTAAACCTTATGACTTTAACACACAGACGAGAGAGAGGAATCATCTGCTGTGGTGAAACATTTGTCGTGGAGATATTTTTCAGCAGGTCTACTTGTAAAGTATCAAATGAATTTAGCTTCAGAATTAGTTTTTCTTATTACTGGTTTCTGGATTTCAACTTTAACTACAGCACATCTATCCACTGTAAACAAGCATTACACAGCCACTGTATTATCCAATGAGTATGTTTTCTTTTCACTTGCTGTTTCTAATTCAATCCCTCATTAGTCACATTCAACCGCACGGCTGGAAATTAAGCCAATGTTCCCAACTCTCCCGTAAGCTGTTTTCTATATCCGATAGCTTTTCATTGGTCAAACCCAACCTTGAACACACATCTATATACACCCACACACATATGTATGCACCGGCGCTGCTCGCCTCAAACGACTAATCTGTACACCAATTCATTAAATACTTGCTGTACAAAGAGTCTCTCATGTGAGCAGCTCTTAACACAATCCACTTCTCCCAAACACCCACCAATGCAGCGTATTAATGCACAAACACAGCAGTCACACACCCAGCTGAATAACCTTCCCTGCACAAACAAACATATGAGACCATGTTGTAAGGGCATGTGTAAGCCTTGTCCTCTGTGGTTGTAAGCCTCGATGTGATGGCCGGACCTGAACACGGTGTCGTGTTTTCTTTAGCTGTTACGTATGTGTTTTGGTGACACAAACTGGGTGTCCCCGAGCGGGTGACAAAAACGTTGAGTGAACGAGTAAGAATCTTGTTTTTGCTGTCAATTATTTCTTAAATACTTAAAGCTTTATTCATCTTTAAAAAGGATAGAGTGAAGGAAGATAGTCACAGTGACACAGTTTCTCAGCCTTTGTTTTGGTTTTTATACCCCTCAGCTCTATGGATTGAATCTCTTTAAATGTTTGCTTCAATGCTGCCATGGAAACTTAAGGGAACATTTATTCAACTTTAAAAGCAATTGACCTTGGAAGTGCATCCTGCCAGCTGCTCAATACTCTGTTGATGTTGTTTTTATTTATTTCTAACTCCTGAGAAAAACAACAGAGTGAATAATGCACCGCGATAAACCTCCTATTTGGTGAATGAGCCGACTTCTTTGTAAATGGAGACAACTCTCTGCAATGTTTTAAATTTGGATTGCAGGACAGATTTTATACGCCAGGTGTCAGAGTTACATTTTTCTCCTTTAAACGTACACAATCTAAAAATGAGATGCACATAATAGCAAGAGTCTAATGTCTAGAATGTGTTTAAGAAGTAATACAATGAATTAAAAACACTGATCAGACAGACTCACATGTAAATCGTATAGACTATAGAGTGATGAGAATGTTGTAATTTTCAGATGGGCATTTTGTTTGGAACTCTAAAGGACTTTTTTCCTGTCTGACACAAATGTATCAAAAATCTACCAGATTGCACATTTTCATTTAAGTATACTTCATATTATACTTCATACTATAATAGTTTTCAATTCCAAGACTTGTCCTTTAATATTCCTATAGGGCATCTCTGCATTCAAATTCACTAATGCAAAGATACACTACAGATACTAATTGATGCTATGTCCTCTCCAAAAACATGGACACTGTACCTTTAAGAAAAACCAAAACCACACGTTACACAACAATCAGTGAGTCCTCTGTGATTCACTTCCCAACTGGACACGTTTTCTTGTCACGGCCCTTCATGTTCAACCTCTAAAGTTCCCACACACACACACACAGTCTGCTTGCCATACCTCTTCTTCATTGTTTTCTGTGCTTTCAGAAGCAGCGTCGAAATAGAATTAGTGGGCATCCTGAGATTAGATCATGAAGAAGAGGCGCTGCTTCAGGAATGCAGAGTCTTGCTGAATTAGTCAAATATGCAGACGGCGTTCTAACTAATTAACCTCAGGAGCTGCAGTGAAGGGAAGCTGCGGGGGGAAAAGCTGTCTAAGCTGTTGTGTATGCAGGTCTCAGTGAAACTCCAGCTGCAGTAACATACACTTCTATTAAAGTTTGATGTAGGTCTGTTGTTCGTTGACATAACCTCTATCTCAGCATTATATAATGTGTTATTAATTTTGCATCTCAGGATTCTAAGTCAAGCCTCTCTCTCCCTCTTCCAGCTCTGACTTTTCTACCTTGCTGAGGAAAAAACACTTTTTTTTTTTATGTAAGTGCTAAAAGGTTAAAGAGGTCAAACACAGTGGAAGGTTTCCCAGCAGGCAGTGCGAGGCTGCCCTCTGTTTGAACCTCTCTTCAATTACGCTATGACGGGTCCTCCCCGTCTTTACATCACTTTACTGCTGCGTAACCCACTGACTCACTGCCCTCTGACTGATCTTATATAGGATTGCGGAAAAAGAGCGGTTGGATTTGTTGGCTTCCAAAAGTCCAAGCGTCTCTTGGATGATAGAAAAGTTTCCTTTGGAGTGAACACTTTGATTTAAAATGGAGCTAGAACAGAGTATTGATACGTCAATATGTATATGTTGTATTAAAGTGTAATTATTGAAGCAAACATCTCATTTGTGTTTCCAAATGAAAGCCTTCATTTGATGCCTCTCAGCATGGATATTACAGTCGGTATCGCTCTGCAGCAAAGTTCAGGCTACATCAAAGCGGAGAATTGTCTTCAAAGGGAAAAGAACGAAGGAGTTGGGAAAACCTTTGTAGTCCTGGATTCTCGTTTGAAGGGATTTTTGTGTGTGTGTGTGTGTGTGTGTGTGTGTGTGTGTGTGTTGAGAGAGATGTGAAGTCGAATGAATCCAAACACAGCCTGTTGAACTTCACTCCACTTTATAAAAATTAAAGTTACAGGCTTTTCCTTCATAAACTCGACAACAGCAACAACTTCACGGGAGATCAAAAATGGGAACCAACATGAGGTGAGCAATGTTTGCTGTCAGCGCTGATAGGAAGTGGACTCTCTTCATATCCTGTTTTGAGCGAGAGGCAGAAGAGATACCCGAGGACAAAGAGTTCTGTTGAATAAGCACACTCACCGTTACAGGCTATAGGACAATGGAAACACACACACACACACCCACGCACGCACGCAAACACACACATTCATTTTTCTTCAGAACTAACCTTTGATGTTTAGACCCGACTTACAGAGACAGTCAATCTCCCATGATGCTTTAGGGCATGAATATTCTGCTTTACACACCAATGTCTACAGCAGGTGTGCAGGATTGGATAAGGTTTATGTGAAATGTGTGTTTCTGTGCGTTTCTGTGTAACAGGTGAGATCAGTTCAACCATAGTGAGACATTCATAGTGCAAAGTATGTATAAGCTCTCCAAAGACCAATTAAGAGGGAACCAGCCTCCTTCTCTCTGTCCTTTTTATTATTCTTTTATACAACTACAGTCTATAACCTGAAAATAAATGTGTTTTTACATTTATGAATGAAGAGTTCACTAACTTGCAGAGGATATTTATATGTATTTTGTATTTGATCAGGGAATTAACTCCTGAGGTCAAGATCTCTTCCACATGGGTGACCTGGCCTAGAGGGCTGCAGCGCACGTCATGAACGTGAGACTAACATACAGAAAACTGCTTATTTATGAGCAGCAACAGGATGTTTGTGCTATAAAAATGCCGGTGAACAACACTTTACAATTGGACCCTTAATGTAAGAACATTCTGCCTGCCTGCTTGTTTTACATTTTAGTTGCTTGTCCAAAGAATAAACGTGTTATAATTCATGCAGAAACTTTACACCCCAACCTGATAACACACCACCGGTGTCACTTCCCTAATTCAAACCAAATTCCTGTTAAGTTCTTAGGTTCTGTATAACAGATGGGTGGGTGACAGAAGTGATGCTACATCCATGTTTTATACAGGTGGACTCTATACGGTAGAAACACACAGTACATCAGCATTATAGAACAAACACATTATACAGGCTGGGGATTTCCCATCATAACCACGGACCCCCAACACCACAGAAATCCCATTTTCACTTCATATTCCCACGACATCGTGAAATAAATCCAAGTTCACACCTACACAACTCAACAGGCAATTGAGCATTGCTTTCGAAGGAGACGTGTTTCCCTTTTCCAGCCCTCCATCTCACCTCATTTCAGATCTGTCACTCCCGCTGCTTCAATTCAACACCAATTACACTGATGGTTAAATCCACAGCACAGTATAGCTGATGCAAGGGGAGAAGTATAAAGCTAGATAACTGAGCACATAAAACACAGAAATGCAAATCTACTTGCTGAAGTGTTACTCTGTGATCTCTGCCTCCTCATCTGTGTTTGGGAAATTCCCTCATTTGCTGAACTGATTCTTGTTAAATTGGCTCATATGTTTTTGCATATTTCGCACAACAGCAGCTCGCCTCAACAAACCACCTCGTTAACAATATTCTTCATTTGAAAATGCTGCGGTATCCCTCCAGCACTGGACAGCATCCAACTTACAAATCAGCACTACATATAGCCAAAGACTTCTTAAAAAACATACAAACACTTAAAAGAAACATCCCAGTAAAATACCTGCCTGAGGTGGATGATCATCAGAGAAAAAAAGCTTTAGACAAGTATTGTATCAATTGAACAGGAGAGCCTAAAGAGGGTGCTGCTAGCTTTGTTCTTTCTCTCTTATCCATGCTTTTATTATTTACACTTACATGAAAAATAGTTCAAACCGTATTTTTTAAACATGCCAAACAGAAAAGCTTATCTAATTTACAGAATGTTAATCGAAGTTTGTAAGTTAAAAAATAAAACGTTTAAGCAGTTATTAATCTGTCAAATTTCCCCAAACTGTTATTTGTAGTCTCTGTGCTAAGCTATGAGAGCCAGCTGCTAGCCTTAGAGTACGTGATTCTAGGCCTGGCTGACAATAATTACCTCAATATAAATATAACAAACAAAAAGTTTGAAAGATTTAAAAATTGTAATTACTCCACTCAAACACAGTGGAAAGTTCGAGGAGCTCGTGAGCCTTAAACACTAGTTGCCACCGCAGAGATGCTTTCAGACATTTAGAGCAGAATGGAAACACAAACCCATGTTTGTAGTCTGTGTGCTAAGTCATATTAGCCACCTGTTAGTTAGTGTTCTAAAAAAATAGATATGTAATGGAAATTTACCCCAGGGAACAAAGATGTTGTTCAAATTTGTAGCATTTGTTGATCTTTTTCCTTGTTTGTAATATGTGTTCCTCGCTAAGTTAGCCAGCTGCTCGACTTAGCATCAGAGTCCAAGGATTACGATCCATCGTTTCATTTACTCTCAGCAAATGACTGAAAGGGGGATTTTTAATAAAAGCCTTAAACTTTTAAGCATCGGTATACTTTCTGTAAAGTCAGCTCAGATATCCACACTGTCACTATGAATATTCACTGTTTAATGAGATTTGAAAATTGCTGCTCTAAGCATGGCTCGCACTTGCAAGATGATAAAACGCTTGTTGTGGTGGAGAAACTGTGGAGAAAATGAAGCACTGAATCTTTAATATGCAGAGATTCAGCTCCCTGTGTAAACACTTAAACACAAACACAGGCCGCATCGGAACAAATATGCAGACTGCGTGTGAATGAATATACAAAACGCCCACTCAGTCAGTGACAAACGCCCCCATAGGATCAAACATCAACTGATACTTCGAGCAGGTCAGGAGGCCACCTCACCCATCACAGGAAGTAATTTATCTTGGGGTCAAATTGACCTTTAGTGCACGACAGAACACGGAGGGGGCAGTTTAAACACACACACACACACACACACACACACACACACACACACACACGGAACGACTGACCCCTCTCTTTTATCTGCACTCACCAATAATTAAAACAAGACATAAATAATCAATAGCTGCACTACTCCCTGCTGGGATCTATTGATCGTTTGGTTATCCCGAGGGTTAGCGCCACGTCTGGAGAGGAAGAGCCTCAGGAAACACATACAGGGTCAGACAGTGACATCATTTTTAGCAAACGTCATTATGTGTTGCTGTAAATATATCTTCGAAGAAGATTTGACATGGGGTTTTTCTACAGGCCTGTGTTCCGAGTAGAAAATGATTATCGACATGCAGGTCTGGATGTTAAACTGGGTTATTTTGAACATCTCAGCTCCTTGTTGGATCTGTATTCAGGTCAGTGTGATAACGCTGAAGTGGCTGCGGTAATGAATGAGCTGGTTATCCCAGGACACAGAGGAAGACTAATGCCCCGCATTTGTCTTGCACTCATTTATTATCCCACTGCTTCACATCGGGGAAACAGTGCTCACACTTAACTGTGGTGTTCATTGGCAATTACACACCAATTTTGAACGCTTCAACTAACCAAACTTAGAGAAAAGGAGGAGTACTAACGGACGAAGATAAAGGTCCTCTTGCCTTGTTTCACACACTGTATGGAGATTTGAACTCTGTTACAAGCTGACATGTCATTTGAACAGAGGAAGGAAAAGAGGTGAAAGCAGCCGAGACAATAAATATAATGCGACACAATTCTTATTGTACAGCACGTCAAAAAACAGATGAAGACAACATTACAAAAAGAGACAATTAGAGGAAGAGACAGCCAGATGATAGCAGCGTCTGAAGACAGCTGAATACACTTTCCACTTACGCACTCTGTCAAGTTCCAAGTCTTAAACAATCTGGCGGTTTGTCTCTCAGCCCACCTCCTTAAATAGAGATGGAAACATCCCTCCTCTGTCCTGAAATGACTGCACATGTTCTGCACCAGCCCGTCTGAACACAGACTCCACATCAACGCGGCAGCAGGACAAAGATTTACTGCATTAATCCATCCCAGTGACCTCTCCAGAATGAGTGTTTCTCTTACAGACTCGCTCCCCATACTTTGATAATGATATGAATAGTAGACTAATATAAAGTGACTTTGTTTGGTACTGTGACCCAATCTCACAACAATTAAGGTTTCTTGAAGTGTATCGACAAAATTCAAAGGTGTAGTTTTTGACCGCAAACTTTGCTGGTTGTCTTGGCAACTGTCACAGTAGGTTCCCATCAAGGTGTAGATCATCATTCTGAGGTTACAGAATAAAACTTTGCACACTGTGCATGTTAATCACGCTTTAATTTGCTGAATTCTTCCAACTGTCTGGAGGATAAACACCAGGTTAAACTGCATTAACTGAACATCTTAGAGAAGAGTTGACTGCGCAGAAAGACTTCCACAGCATGTTCGTAAATGACCCTCAAATAACATTCAAATGCTTTTTAAAGTTCCCTTGAAACGTTATCTCCTCATATCATCATTCTAATCTTATCAGCCTGAGCAGCTCTGATGCAGAGCTTTGGAGCCGCTGTCTGTCTGTGAAGCTAACGCTAGCTTAAGCAGCTAGAATGCAAAGATGACAACAGATCAGGTATGTGGAATGACTATTTCAGGCTTGGCAAATGGCACATTTTTTACCATTTATAATATAATTATTGCATTTTTTTAACTACTTTGTACATCACTGATGTATTAGCACTCCAATTGAGATTTTAAAAAATGGTAGTCCAGTATTTTACAGAGAAAAGGTTTCTTGGAAGTCTATCCTGGGAGGACAGAAACCATCATACAGTGTCATGTTGTCTTGTTCTTGTCACTTAAAACCATATAAGTGGTGATTCTGCACAGCATAAGTACTAAAAGAGACAGAAACAAGCAATAGGGTAAACAAGTCTCTTTGAGTGTCAAAGCATTTCAAACTGGTGGATATAACGAGATAGTAAGATGGATGGACAGAGAGAGAAACAGGGATGCAGGAGGACAAAATTCCTCCCTCTCTCTTCAATCAAACTGAGAGAAGCAGAGGTGTAGAAATGGCCGCAGTCTGCTTCGCCGCTGCCTCTATCGATTTACACT
Source organism: Symphodus melops (assembly GCF_947650265.1). Lineage (NCBI taxonomy): Eukaryota > Metazoa > Chordata > Actinopteri > Labriformes > Labridae > Symphodus > Symphodus melops. Next base: position 5,270,288 of record NC_136712.1, read on the forward strand.
GCAGCCATTCCAATCAGTCACAATCGTGAGAGCTACAAACAATCTCAAAGTGCGTGTATGAACTGTGAGTGGGTCTTCCTCGGGCAATTCTCCTCACAGTAAGTAAGTGACAGAAAGTCTTAGATCTCCACTTAACAACAGGCAGCCACAAATCCATCCGGTAGAGCATCGACCGAGCTCCGATCTGTAGCACTAAGGAAGAGGAAATGTCAGCTCTGGATCTCGATCTAAAGGGGATAAGTAATCTATAGAGCTGAAGGGAAAGAACTGATGTATTTATACTTCAAATCGAGTAAGGGGAAGTCTATCCAAGTCCTCTGTGATGGAAGTGAGCAGTCTTCATTGTATAAGTTGAGAATTGGAGGTGTGAGGTGTTAGTTAGACAAAAATGATGAACATACCAATAGCATGGATATCCCAACTAAAATGTCCAGATCGTTTTTTCGGATACACACTCTCAAGTAGGAATACATTCTGTTTTTTATTCTGACGGTCAAACAAGACAAGTCATTTAAAGACTTCACCTTGAGTTATGAGAAAAATAAAAGTTTTTTTTCACAAAGCTATAAAAATGTATACACCCACAACAGCACCGAACTTGTCCATTGGCAGCACAGTTCAAAAGTTGAACCAAGATCGATTCTTGCTGCAACAGGACGAAACTTAAATGCTTAAGGAATCACGTTGGCCTATCAATCACATGCAAGTGCACTTTAAACTACTCTGAAGCTTACCCAAACTGGATTTCCTTATTCGTAATTTCATTGTCTTCCCAGTGCCTGAAGCAACGAAGGTTTTTTTAGCCCCCTTAATAGATATTGAAACACCGCCTGTTGCAAAGTGAGATGTACATTTGCTCACATAGAGAAGGGAGCTTTTGAAGGACAGCCATCTCTCGTTTTATGAGCAGTAATTAACTGGGGACATGTGCAGGGTGCACCCCACCTCTCATCCAATGCCAGATGTACTCGGCTCTAGATGACCCTCTTATGGTAAGAAGAAGATGGATAGATTGGAGGTTAAGTGTATTATTGGAGCAAGAGATGCAATTCTTGCTATTTGTTACTTTCTCAATTCCCTGGGCAGCCTGAGGATTTGAACGAGCAGGTCTCGGCTCAACCAGACTTTTTAATCCTCACTTCCCCTGTCAAAAAAACTCGCTCTGAATAAGTGGCAACAGAAGTGATAGTGAGAAGCTTGAGGTCAGACGTGTGCTTCTACAAACTGTCTCAAATGCTTGCCGTCTTCGTCATAATTCATTTCTGCATCTGAGGTCGATTCCACTTGGCAAATGCATTTTTACGCCAAGCTTATTTTTCTTCCAAATACAGAGCGCAGAGAGCGCAGAGACTTTCCAAGTCAATTCAGGCCAAATATCATCTGGCAACACATCAAGTTAGTTACAGCCACGCCAAGTCGATCTTCATTATCTGGGCTGCCACGAGGAAATTAGCCATGCAGCCGGGATGGAAATCATGATAAAGTGAAATCAAAGAGGGAGTCATTATGATGACAAACAGAGAAGGTGCTGAGAGCAGGGTTTGTTTCGGCTCAGGTCTAAGAGGTGTGTTTAAGGAACAAAGAAACAGCTCAGCCTGGTAGCAAACTAAACATTTATGTTACTGTTCAGTGTCCGCGTCCGAGCTGATAAGAACAAAGCATCCATCCTGCAGCAGTGGTGTGTTTACATGCGTGTCTGTGTGTGTGTGTGTGTGTGTGTGTGTGTGTGTGTGTGTGTGTGTGTGTGTGTGTGTGTGTGTGTGTGTGTGTGTGTGTGTGTGTGTGTACCATTAAGAGATCAGTAGCAGCCATCCTTGTCTATATAAGGACTCATTGAACATCTTAGTTTATTCAAAGAGCTCTCCTTCTTTCTGTCTTTCTCTTTCTGCGTTCTCCAAATTTCTGAACAGTAAAGGGCCCTCTAACTCACAAGAATCTATCAAAGCACTGCGTTATGTCAAAGCGAACACGATGAAGATAAGAAATATTTATTCATAATGTTTCAAACCACACAATCAAGGCTCCTTTCAGAATAAAAGGCCTTGACCACAACATTTAGTTTGTTGAAATTCAGAAAGTTAAATCCAGAAAGAAAAAGTGAAAGACGAATGCCAAACATTGAGAACATTCTGATTAAACATTTCAAATACCAAATGTGAACTATATAAGTTGGGGAAAAAAGCTCACAAACTCTTTAAAAGAACAGAAACATATATTTTTATATTATTTTATAAAACTACTGTACAGTGGGCTTCAGGATTTGAAAGGAAATTATAAAAAAGTGTGACTATTCATTCAGACACAGATATTTGCAAAGTATTTATTTTACATGAAACAGTTTAAAAACCTGTAAAGAAACTGGGAAGGAAACGACCATCTGCCCATCTGTCTATTAACCTGCCATGAAACCATTCTCGGATGAATCAACAGTACCTGCTGATGGGAGGCAGCATTATGCTACTCAAAAGACTATTAGGGTGTTCTACATAATTTTTGTATTTTCACTCGAGAATAGTGAAATGTGTTCATGTGCTGAACAGCTGTGTCTTTCTCTCGTCTCCCCCTCTGAGATTGTATTAGGCCTGTCAGCAGGACCGCCGCATCCCATTCAAAGTGCTCAGGCCGCAGGATCACACATCTGCTGCTGCAGAACCGCAGAGGTAAACACGACTCAAACACACAGAAACACAATCCAACTGCGCCAGGGTCAGAGCAGATTTGTTGGGATATTTGTGAGCATTTGCTCTCACACCAGCATATGCCTGAATGTGAGGAGACAATTATTTCAGGAAAATTTAGATAATTGCAGACATAAACTGATGCCTGAAAGGCAGGCTCCAAATTCTGTCTTGTCATACTTAAACGTTTGATGAACTGCAGGATTAAACATTGCTTCACAGACCAGCAATATCTCTCTAGCATCCTATTTTACTTTGAAAACACACAAAAGCAATGCCACAAAGCTGGAAGAGATTTGAGAGAAAGTTGTTTATGATATAATTTTGTTAAATATTCCAAAAAAAAACTAAGAAAATGTAGACAGTTTTTTTCTATAATCAGTGTTCATTACATAATTTATTCTGAAGTCTATGTCATACTTAAACAACAGTATTTTAGACCAAACATTTATATTTAGCAATAACATCCAAGCAAGTCACAAGTTAAAGTAAATGATGATGATTATGATTATGTTGAGTTCTACATAAGCAAACGTTTTTTTGGTCTGTTGTTTGTGAAAATGTACACGCTCAATATAAACATGTTTGCATTATAGAAGGTATTTACAGTGTAATTCTCTGTTACGGTAACTGGGCAGTTGCTCAGATATAACTGGGCAATGATCCCACCTGTGAGAAAACCAATTCAATTGTTGGGCCCTTTTGCCAAGATGGATTTTTGTTTGACTTTCTCCCAAGAAACATGAAAAATAATCCCTGTTCTGCTGGAAATGCTCAAGAGCAAAGAGCTTTAAAAGGAGTATTAACCTAAGCTATTGCTTTTTATCAGCTTCTGTCAGCAGCTGAGAAATGGCAACAAAAGTTAGCAGCGTCCTTTGATGTGAAAAGGATACTATGACGGGAGCTCAAAAAACAAATATCGTCCGCTAGCTACAAACACTAAACTCTTACAACTTGCTTTAGCTTCAAAAACTATTACAGCGTACAACTGTACATTTTCCTGTTAGCTTATGAAGCAATAATAGTTTGATATCTTAAAAAATACGAGAACAGTTCAATTCAGGATGTTTCTAGTCAACTGCTAGTTAACTAGTTAGCTCAGAAAATAAGATAACTCAATAGTTAGCTTGAAAAATATGCCAACTAGCTAAAAATACAGCCTCTAACATTAGCAGGTTTATGGTATTGAGTATGAAATTGATGATGATGATGAAGATATAATGCTAAGCTATGTGTCCTGGCTTTAGCCTCGTATTTAATAGTCAGATTTGGGAGTGGTATTGATCTTGTGTTGCAACTCTTGGCAATCAAGTCGAGAGTTATCCAATCCTATTTCCTTTGAATAATTAAAAAGGAAGGGCTGCATGTTTAAACTGAATTTCAGTCAGTAATTGAAACTCTAAAAGACTAAAGTTATCACAGCACATAAATCTATAAAATGCTGAGTCATGCTGACTTACATTCACTGTAAATATCAGGCAGCATTTGTATTTTGTTGTGCAAAGACTCCAGTTGGCTGTTCGAGTGGATATTGTTTCTGGTGCACTAATCTATTTTTGTCGGAGTGCAAAATAGCACAGCAGAAATTATTGATCAGAAGTACTTCACATATGCTGCTGATTCCAATAATGAGGTGAAACGAAACTTTGATGATCCCAGAGGGGGGAACTCCGGGGGTTTATAATTGATTAGTCAGTGCATAGCTACATCTATAGGTCAGAGGGTCATCAACATATGTTCTCTTGTAATATAATGTACAAAAGTGTGAAATGAGGGCCACAGCCCAACTGTCAGGAATAGTTTGACGTTTAAAAAAAAAAAAATCCACAGTAAGATGAAAAGATGTGTACCAGTCCCACACAGTACATACAAAGAACGAGGTGGGAGGTTTTTCATCTCACCAAGTGGGGGGTAAGTGTATTCCTTGTTTGTTGTAAACTGTAATAAGAATATATCCTTAAAGGTCAAACAACTTTTCCCTCACATTGGAAACAAAAGAAGAACAAAAGGTGGCTAAGGCTCAAGCAATGCTTGGAGAAACCACAGAAATCCAACAAGAGAAACAAGCACAGAGCAGCTACATGTGTTTCTTGTCTGGGAACAAATTACAGAGATTCATTTTTTTGTTTCTGCCACTATGATGAGTCATTTGTGTCTGTTTCTACAATCCCTTTACAGAAGAGCAACATTTTTCAGGTGTAAGACGAATCCACGGCTCCCTCTAGGCCACGACCGATGCACTTTATGCCCATCCGTCTCTCTGGCAACTTCCCTGATTGCGACAGCTCATTACTCGCACCTTATTTCCATGCAAATACCTTTGTGTCCTGCGGCTACTGAAAGCAGCTTTCACTATCTGTCTGCCTCCGACTCAAAGTCACTTTCTCACCCTCGCCATCTGTCTCTAACTTTAAACAAAATTATACATTCCCTTTCACAAGTTTAGATCTTTCTCCTTCCTCTTCTTGCCAATCACAGACACAGTAAAACACACACACACACACACACACACACACACATGCACACTGCCAAATTGTGTTCACACACAGCTGCATGCAATTACCCACCACATGAACGTATTTAAAACATGAGACTCTCTGGGCCATGCTATTTATCAGATCGATCAAAATAGCTCTTACATGAATGTCTATAGCCTACCAAGAGTGTGAGTGTGTGTGTGTGTGTGTGTGTGTGTGTGTGTGTGTATTTGTGTGTCCACAGCTTAATAGCTAACTTGTGACTTTTTTCTTCTTGTCTTCCACATCAATCTCAGTCCTCTCCTCCGTCTGTCCTTGGTTTTGGGGGTTTATTTGTTTCATATTTTTTGCAGCAGCACACTAAAGTTGACAAATGAAGTACAAACAGGAGTTAATGAACACCAGAGTAAAATTACAGGACGCTAACATGCTGGGATTAGCAGGAATGCTAATTTGCAAAGAATCTTGGACAACATCAGCTTTTAACTTTTTGGAATGATGGATGACTTTTTGGCAACTTTTTATCAGCCATAAAAGAACATCCAGCCAAGACTTCCTTGTCAGTGTACTACATTGTTAGCAGTTCAATTGGCAACTCGAGAAGCGACCATGAGTTCAGAAGCGAACAAAAGCGAAGCAAAGTTTATAGATCTGAAATGTTTGAAGATGAGTCTCTGTGTCACTGTAAATATGTAGTAACACTAGTTTAATTCAGCAGCATGAACCCGAAAAAGAAAAACTGATTTTCTTGTGATTTTTAAAGAATGAATGAGTCTTAAATTTGGCAATTCAATGGCTTGATTCTTGAATGGCTGTCAGATCAAACGTTTCTGATGCATTACAGGAAGTGAGGAAATCGAAACACTGATTGGTTTTCATGACACAGCGTCAGCAAATCCATGCAAATATCTCTTTATAGAGATGATTAAAAAGTCCTTAGATCATGCCCAATGGGAGCAGGGATGTCATTATAGGAATTGTGTTGCCTTCATTTGCTCTCCATTTTTCAGGAAACCAAAGTTGAATAAAATGATGACTCATTTTAAATTTAATTATGCTGTGCTTTCTTGGTAAAAGTTCGTAAAAGAAGGAATATGAAACCATTTGAAATCCCACAGGTAGGAGTCAATGGGAGAATGGGAGCAGATCATTTAATCACGATGGTTAGTGCATGAGACGCAATTCATTTACCTCAATTACTGAGACCATGAATAAGTATCCAGGGGCTTACTGGTTTCAAGTGATCTTCTCTGTAGCCAATGAGCTGTTAGCAAGATATCCATCCAAACCAATTCACACAATAACCAGGTTTCACTGCTGCACTTTCTGACACATGTACATGTGTTTCTTCCTCTTATTGGAACAGAAAGATCCCTCCTCTATGTCCTTGAAATCACAAGCAAACACATGGCGTAAGATACATCTGTGAGTGTCACCGCACCTCAGGCCATTCCCCCAGTGTAAAGAACACATGAGCCTCACACACTCAGCGAGCCGACACTATTGTAGACTAAATTGCTATAAGAGAGGTTCAGCCATGTTTCTGTAGGCCATAGATCAAAATCATCATTCCAATGTGTTGGTTGTCAGATCAGTGCTATTCCGCATTCATCACAACCTGTCTGACTTCAACTGGTGCAAAGAAAATACTTCATATCACATATGAATGGACACATGCTTGTGTTCATTCCTTGGCTATCTGTAAGTAGAACATGGGCTTCAAGAATGTTTGTATTAGGGCTGTGAGATTTATTGTTTCACCATTGCATTTGCAATGTGTGCACATGCAATCGTCACACTGCAGGACTTGTCAGTCAAGGGACCCCTTAAGTTGTTTTAATGCAAACCAAACTAATCAGAGGACTGACCACTGTGCATGCATTCTGTGTCTCCTGCATGTAAAATTGCAAATGCTACATGCTACGATGCAACCGTCACAGAAGTCACCAGCGTGACACTCAAGGCCGACAGTGAATCCCAGATTTAAAATGAGCCTTTTCTCACTATTAGCAGCACCTCGTCCGGATGCTCTTCGACCAAACACACGGACCCGTTAACAGAGCGGACGTTCCACTGATTGTGCTACACCTGAAGCACTCTTTGTTAAGTATTTTGTCACAAGCAGCCTGAGATGGCGAGCTTCTGTTCAATCGGAAGCTACAATCACAGGATCAACTCGCGTAGACTTCACGTATCTTTGAGCATCGTTAGAAACGGCTGCTGACGCATGAGCAACACCACAAGTAGAAAATGAAGTGAAGATCACTTTGTACAAAAATACAGGCAAAACAAATTCTTCTGTTCTGGCTTGTGATAGGGATAATACTAACACAGTTCTGAAGAGGGAAAAAAAAAAAGTGTTTATCTCTGAGAAATCCTATGAATGGATGTCGATCTTTTCACAATAAAAAGGGAAAAACTACAGTGAGCCACAGGTGTGCTGTGGGAGAGACCTATTTTGCGAGTGAATACCTCTCATAGGCAGTGTTATTACTCTTGAGTTGCGCTTTGCAGAGCTTCAACACACCTCGCAAGTACACACGGGATGGACACAAACAGCTCTGCTCGGATTCACACCGAGATGCTTGTGATCCCACAGCTTGCCCTCCCAGGCCTCACTGAGACTGTGCATGGCCATTTAAAGAGAAAAACAAGGTCACAGCCAAGTCATAATCATCACTTCTTAGTCTCCAGTCCTGAAAGACACGCGCACACACACACACACACACACACACACACACACACACACACACGGCTATCCCTGCTCCATCATTACAGATGCTCTCACTAAAAGGGACCGAGACGCCTCTGAAAAGAAAAAAAAAAAGGTGCAGACAAACAAGGGCCGTTTCCAGACCAACACATAAATCCAAGGCCACGTTGAGGCAGTGTGAGCGCGCCGTGTCATTATATATGTAACGGGCCTGCAGTTTTTTTACACTTACTATAAATAGCTGACTATAAAAGCTGGTGTGGCTGCAGGGAAATCATTCCTGCAAAATTCTGATCACCAAGAGCCTGTAAAAGGGAAGGTTTAAAATGGATCATTAAGCAGACAACAAGTCTGTGTGCTTACCAAAATGTGCCGAAAGCCGGAGCAAGCAAAAACTCACATTATGCATCTCGTGTGTATGTGTGTGCGTGTCTGTGTGTGTGCAGACCGTTATGTAAGAAAGAAGTGAAGACAAAGGAAGGGAAAGCAACCAGAGTCATATTACTCCATGAATTAAGCCATTATCAGTCCCTCCCTACTTCAGTAAATCCCGGTAAGAGGAGCGGCAGACGAGGCCTAAAAAGGTATTTATGAAGCACTCTGAATCAAAGAGAGACGGCTGTTAGTGTGTTAAATGTGCTCCTGTGGTTCAGAGACGCTCTGAAGGAGATCACAGAGCGACCACAAACACTGTGAAGTCAACCATGTGTGTAGAGAAAAAAAAAAACCCAGGAAACGTTTCACTCACTTGCAGGAATTCAACGCAAAAAAAAAAACTTTTTTTTTTTTGGGCCAATTTTCTGCATCCCTCAGTCGTTCTCTCATCTCTTCTCGCAGAAATAAGCACAGACTCGACCGTTACGTGGGAAATGCCCACTTGGCGGCACTTTGAGGAGAGTCGATGACAGACGGAGGGCAGCGTGGGAAACTCCCATGCTCACACTCGTCGTCTGAAGTGATGTGCATTCACAGTAACTGCAATGATAGGAGATAGGAGCTCACTGACCACGCAGCTGTATGAGGACACACTTTTCAGTCACTTCCTCTGTTGGTATTTGCATGCTTATATCTGATGGTAAACTTCTCATCTGACTTCAAACCCCAATGCTTAAACTTCCTGCTCATTTGCTTATCACTTGTGAAACCTGTGAGATGTCTGTTTGATCAGTGTGTGTTATATTCTGACTTCGAGTGAGTAAAATGTGAGAACATGAGTGTCTCTCTTTAATTCTGAAAAAGTTTCAATGACAGGACCCACTCCTCAATGTTTATCAGATACCCGTGACTTTTGATATCGGATGCATGTTTGAGTTCAGAAAATACACAAAGAAGTTGAGTTTGAAACAGGACTTTGTCGCAATGGATTCTGTGTTATTTAAACCTGTTAATCAAAAGAGTCTGTTTTTGGAAGAATTTAACAGTTTCACTGGCATTTCAGCGTAAAAAGTATGAGCAAGAGGACAAAAAATAAGATATCAAACTAAAACAGGAGTTGGATCACAGGAAAAGCTGAAAGCCACTTCGGAAATGCGGTTGAGGTTTTAAAACTCAAAGTGGCCTTCGTTTTGGAGGAAGCAAAACACGTTGGTGAACAGCTTAAACCAAACTCCTACCATGGAAACGTGGTTCATATGGTGTGTGCGGTTTTGTCTTGTTCTGTTTTTTTTTTTGTGGGAGGGGAATAAGAGCCAATCAAGATAGGCTACTCTAAAATGTCTTTCACAGTTAAGCCCAATAACACAATGTGATCCTCTGGATGCATGTGAACTTAGTTTGGCCATGCTTTGCAAAGATTGACGTGATCTCACCAATCAATGATTCTGGCGTGCAACTTGCAGAAGGTTCTTCAGTGAAGCCTGCAGGGACCTCGCAGAGACCACAAACACAGTCTGGTTGTCACAGGTCGAGTGTGAAAAAAAGCATAAGGATATGATTTCGTGTTGCACACTTGGTGAAGTGTGACACCAAGGAGATGACTAATAACAACAGTATGGCAGTAAGGTTTCTCATGTGTTAAAACAAGAGGCTCACATTCTCAGTACCATATAGTATATTAAAATACAGTGACCTTGTTGTGTACACTTCATCATGGTGTGTTGTGTAAGTCATAACTGATAAGTTGTTTTCAACTGTTTGAACTAATAATACTTTTGCTCTACAGACCAAATGTAATAACATGAATTGACCTGTGATTAGATCTAAATGTTTGTGCGAGTTGTCAGTAGCCTGATTTTGATTGAACCGGCATCATCATTTATCCATCTGCAGGAAAGTTGTTTGTGCTTGGCTCTGATTGGCTTCCCTCACAGCACTGCACTGAGACACAGACTCCTGTCATGCGCTTGTGTTTATGCCTGTAGGAATGCTGCAAATCACATAAACAGGCTAATTTTAGTCCGAACATGCACAACGACAAAAGGTCCATTTGAGTTACCCCTCTCCCTCTCTGTGCCCCCGTACACCGCCCCCCCCCCCCCCCCCCACCCTCCTTCTGGATTCAAACATGCTCTCCTCTAGAACATGTGTGACACTTTTCACACAGGGTTTTGTTTCAAAGAAAGGCTACGACTATTATTGCATTCTTCACAGGGAAATTTAAACACTGGGAAAATGTGTTCCTTCTAAAGTTCCAAAATATATCTGTGACCTTGTAAAGAGCAGTTTAAAAAAAAAAGTCCATTTAAGTAGCTCTTAGTGAGTTCTAAATGTTGCTTATTAAAGTCTATAAAGAGTACGTTTAAGTGTGTACCATTTGCAGATTAGCACACTCGAAGTCTCAGCAGATTGCACCACATTAACACGGTCTTGTGTGCAGATAAGTTATCAGGTTTCTCTTGAACCTGGTGACTCATCTCAACCATCAGAAACGAGAAATACTGACAAGGATCTCTTAACGTCAACTTACATGACCGACTATGTAGAGCTTCACACGTTAGCGACCTGCGACTTTCTGTTCCTAAAATGCATCAAAACATCATCCATCTTCAACTGCTTTTTTCATGCAGGGATGAAACATTCATCCTTACGTTGCCTCGGTGGAATCTGTCGGGTTTTACGCTGCATATTGTGAATTCTGGACAAACAGGGTGGAAATGTTTTTTTTTTTTCATTAAAACGTAACTTAAGATAATGTTTCAGAAAAAAGAGCAGATCTGTATTTTCTCACGTGAATGCAACACACTTAATGAAATACCTTGGATCTGATTTATGATTACTGTTAGTAAAAATATATGATATCTGTGTGTATCATGTTTTATTTCTCTCCCTCTTTGCTGTTTATTGTGGTTTCGAGTGGAAGCTTCATGCAGGTCTTGTGTGTAGAGACAGAAACTTTTACTAATACTATGTGGTCATGACATATTTCATGTGATTAAAAGGTTCATCTGGTTAATTAGTCATACAAACGTTATGAATCTCGGCCCCTAATAGGTTCAACCTCAGACTTGTTTAGCATTCTTGTCACGAGGATAAGCCGGTCAGATGCAGCAGCACAGCGAGCTGAGCTGGAGCTTAAACTGCACAAACAGTCACACATAATAAAAACCACGCAGGTCCAGCTCGACGGTTTGTGAATCTCCTCGCCGAGCGTCTATCTGCAGCTGCGTTGGCACGGGGATTTCCCTCCATCTTTCCTCTCACTATATGATCCTTCCTCCCTCTCCACCTCCGAGCTCATCACTCCTCTTCTTCTCACTTCCCCTCTCATTTATCTCCCACCATCATCCTCTCCACGGGTTTACTGTACCACCCTGCAGGCTCTCCATCTCTCCTCCAATCACTCACTCGCTCTCTCCCTCTCTCTCTCTCTCGCCGTCCTTTCTAGCTAACGACAGAGTGACAGAAACACTGCAAGGGATTTCCTGGGAAAACACAACCCTGCTCAGCTCACTCACACATTCACACACACACACACACACACACACACACACACTATAACACACACAAACCTCAAAGCAATGCTCATGAATTATGTATGCACACATGGATCGCTCCGTACTGTACTTTACAGAGCACATACAGTATGACCTACTTCATATGCAGCACTGGAGACCACCTAGAAGGAATAATGGTTGGCCTGAGCTTTATGTGAAGGGATGTGTAATTATAGTTGAGGAATGGATCCAGCATGAGGATGTGTGTGCGGACCATAGATCCATACGAGCGATCGTTGTGGGTCGGATAATCCAAATAAACCCACCGGCAACAAACAGAATCAATCACAGTCTTGGCTGTGGATCGTCTGCGAGCACATTCTCGCTCTGCACTGTGACACTTGCTAATAAAATATCTGGCGACTTAAAGAGTCTGTAAAGTGGCTTGTCCGGGTTTACAGTCTCGGTTCACTAACCCAGGTCATTATCGGGTTAACAGCATAGGTCAGATGTGTCTCAGCAGAGGTGTCAATTAGATCACGGTGGGTGTGGAAGGAGCGCGTACTAAGATCTCTAGTGCATTCGTGTGACGCTTGAGGAAACATATTAGTCCATCTGCAGCAGGGACAGGGTATAAATATATCGTGCAATATACATGTCCATGTGTTGTCCCTGAGGATGTACAAGTATACAGTGCATTTAAAGCTTGGGTGGCTTAACCTAAACAGTTTTCATCCCCCTACTCGAGGAGTTAAGACCTTTTAAGACAATGCATGTCATCATTACAGTTGCATTAAAACATGTCGTTTTGAATGTCAAACGGTGAGTTGGCATTTATGATGGACTCTGGAGTTTGAAGCTTTTAACCATGTTTTCTTTTTTTTTTGCCAGACCGTGAATAAATATTTAGTTATTTTTGGAAGCTATGCCAGGAGAGAGCATCAGTATCGCTCTCATGGCTTTCCTTTAAAATACCACAGCTAGGAGAAAGTTAGCATAGCATAAACAGCTAGCCTGGTTCTGTTAAGAGACAAACAACATCAGCCAACCAGCATCGATACTGCTCGCAGAACGGCAAACATACGGTACTGTCTCCATCTATCTCGGCCACCTCCCACCTGACAGGACTGTATCGATGTGAAAAAGCCTTTATGACGTTTAGTTTGTCTTATGTTAGGACAAAGAATGGACCCTGAATTCCTAGATGGTTCTTCTTTATGCTAAGCTAACTGTAACCAACCTTTAGTTTTTTAGGTCTTACTGTTGTTAGAACAAAATCTCCTTCAAAAGAAATCCTTAAATATTCCGTTATTGTAATGTGCAGATATTCAAAGTAAGCAGGAATTTAAAATGTCCTCGGTTGGCTGGTGATCTGGTTACCACTGAGTCGTAATGTGCACATAAAAGTTTGCCGCTTTGAGGAGGGAAGTGATCGAAGGAGGAGTCTGCAGTAAACATCGTCCTCTTGGGGAAGCAGTCAGCTGAGAATACGTTAGCAGGGGTGAAATGAAGAGAAAACCCAGAGAAGGATCACTGCATAAATAAACCCAAGGTAATTAAGACTACATCAAGAAAACAAACACTTTAACTGCAGCATATTTGGGCTGCAAATGGCGTTCTCATAATCTGATTTTTGAATTATTGATTTTTTTTCCCCCCTCATCAAATTACTGACTGTTTACCTCCTGGCTGTGTGTGTTTGAGCGGCTGTGAATCAGCACATAATAATCTAATACAACAGAATCTTTAATCTCAATTACCGTAAATGGTACAGGCAGGGCGCCAGAACTTTTTTCCTTCTTCTGCTTTTAGAACTTGCGAGAATCTGCAGTCCACTTGAGACTCGCTCACTTTGGATGGCATGAACGTGAGCGCGTCGGTGTCTGGGAAACAAACTCACAGACTCCGTGTAAACAAGCTCTGAACTGAGTGTGTTAACGCTTCTCTATGATTCAGCCCTGATCCAGAAAAGAAAAAGAAAAAAAAAAAAAGCCAACTCAGTTTTTCATGTTACAGGAAGCTCTGTTTGGCATTAAAAGCACAGATATCAGATTTTACACTTCCATCTGCTCCGCGCCTCAGCACATGTTGGATTCCTCTTCACTTACAGAATAAAAGGAAGACGGGTTGGACGTGAGGAATGTGTGGGCAGAGACGTCTCAGCAGAAGTCTGTGAGTGAGTGTGTAATAAAGAGAGAACAGGGGTGTGCATGCCTCAGCTGAAAAGCTTCAGGGTACATGATGTGGAAACATACAAAATCATACACACACACACACACACACACACACACACACACGTACAGAAATCTGCAGTGTCACCACGGCAGGCAGGCAGGGTTATGTAATACAACACCTGGATACAGGGAAAAGTGCATCCAGTGCACGCAAAAGGTAAAAAAAAAAAACACTCCTTAGATTCCTAGTTCTCTCATTTCTTTAGATTTGATCTCCTTCACACTGTTCGTCTCTGCAACTGGAGAAATGTGGTTTCTTCTAAAAAAAAAAGGACTCTTTATTCAATACCTCGTATATTCTATGGAGAGTCTTAAGAGGGTGTGTATTGATTTTTGAAACTTTATCTGCTGTTCTTTTTTAATAGAGGGAAAATACAACTCCTGGATGTACTAGAGGGCTTGTGGGGATCCAGGGAAAACTAAAAAGGTGAAAATGGAGAGCCAATTTCCCTGATGTTACGATCTCACTAGTTAAGGAAAACGTTAAACCTGGCCCGGTCACGGGGTCTGAAAGTCAGACTGTGATTATGATGAAAATGCTCAGAGGGCTCAGAGGGCCTGTGCGGTCCTGATTCTGAATTTCTCCTCTTGGATGACACCAAAGAGAGGCCCTTACGATGTTCTTTTAAACCCATCCAAGACGCTGACTTGTCGAGTTAGCATGTTGACGTGCTACATGTTAGCATTTCAGAATAAGACAGGAATTAGCTGGAAAGTATTGAAGTCATTAAGTTTCATTTTCTGGGGACTAAGAACATCATTAACAAATGAATAGTTCTCATTATATTTAAAAGTAGGCTCCAGAGACTTCCACTGATGGACCCCCTCTGTCCCCTGAACTGAGCACAATCGCAGCCCACATGCAGCATGCATACTAAAAGCACGAGTGTTCCGTTCTATATCGGGATTCTGAATCAGCAGCAAAACATCCTCTGGACAGCAGCGCACGCACATCTTTCCCCCTTTTTCACACACACACACACACACACACACACACACACACACACACACACACACACACACACACACACACACACACACACACACACACACACACACACACACACACACACACACACACACACACACACACACACACACACACACACACACACACACACACACACACACACACACACACACACACACACACACACACACACACACACACACACACACACACACACACACACACACACACACACACACACACACACACACACACACACACACACACACACACACACACACACACACACACACACACACACACACACACACACACACACACACACACACACACACACACACACACACACACACACACACAGAGTGTGTGGCCCTCTCTCTCTGACCCCTCAGCTTCACCCGCAGCCGTCGTCTGGGAGACGCAGAGCAGACAGAACAGCCTGTCTCGTTCGCTCCGTTTAGATCAGGCCAAGAAATCGCAGCTGACGCCAAAGACCTTTTGAATAAAAAGAGAGGGGTACACACAAACAGGACACACACACACACACACACACACACACAAAGGTATGAATGCATGGTCATTCACAGGCGTTTTCTCACACACCCTCAGACAAACGGGAAAATGTGACTCAGCAGGACCCACGGGGACGCTGAGCAGAGAGGATGGATGGTATCACTTACAGAGTCAGACACGGCAAAAATGTCGGCCTCAACATGAAGCCCATCAGTTCATCTTTGCAAGTCTATTTTATTTAAATACTCACATCTATAGCAAGAGTTGTGTCACCGTAAACATCCCTTCTGCTCTACACTAAGACATATTTCAGAAGAGGAAGATGAAGTTTATTAATCCCGGTGGTGGAAATTCAATTTCACACTTCTCACACTGTTGTTGAACACGATATCCACTCACATGCAGGAACAGGATCCTATGGACATGCACTAATGGAGAGATTCCAGAGTGAGAGGAGCGCTCCTGACTGAGGGGGGGGGGGGGGGGGGTGGGGGGGGTGGGGTGTCTTGCTCAAGGGCACATCAGCAGCACTTCAGTCGTAAGTGTAGCAAGTAGTGACAGATACGTTTGCTAACCTTGGAGAAAAATGGAGATCCAGACTTCTTAAAATAACAGTTGAAAGACACATTTTCAGAGTTACAAGGATTTGAAGTGGTCTACATTCATATCTTATAATTGCCATCAGTGGGATATTACTGTCTTGACGGTAATCCAAATTGTGCACGAGTTGCAGAAAAAAGGCGAGAGAAGCTAATGGGGCATGTTCGGCTGTGATGCTACAATTTCAGAGGGATAGCTCAGGCTGCTTTATCTGTTTTCCTCTTCTCTTAATCCTCCTCTTCCTTTTCTCTTTTCCCTCCCTCTCTTCTGCTCAGCCTTCCATGAATATCCTGCATGCTAACTAACTCCTCTGCTCCGGGCAGAAACCGAAATTCATTGAGCAGGCAAACATTTACCGATCCTGCAATCATCAGGCCGGGGAACACGTTTTGTAATTTAATTGAGGCTGTGTGGCTGGTGCAGTGTGTGTGTGTGTGTGTGTGTGTGTGTGTGTGTTTCTGTGTGTGTGTGTGTGTGTGTGTGTGTGGAGGAGGCCCCTCGGCGTTCTGCTGCCCTCCCCTGCCTCTTGTTGACAGGGGTAGCTATTATCGCAGGCAGGCAGATGTGCAGGGGGCCACGGATGACGGGGTGACGGGGGAGCGAGGAGGCGAGGGGAGATGGGAGGAGGATGCAGCTCGGAGACACGCGGCGAGGCAGCCGCTTTGCTCGGCCTCCAGTCGAGACGTGGTGGAGCTACGCTGAACAATCGCACACGCTCCCTATGGAGTTTCACATGAAGGAAATGAGGACATACGAGCTTTGCACATCTTAAAAAGGACATATACCCAACATACAGAATCCTGAGGATAAACAAGGATGCAAACATGACTTTTATTTGCGAACATGAACATCCACAGGGCAACTTTTAACTACTCTCCAAAACATAAAAAACATCTTTAATTATTGGGCTGTTTCATTTTATTCCAGTGTTTGCCTCTTACTAATCTGTCTCCATGATGACAAACACATGTGCGTCTCATGTGCTGGTCACACCTAAAATTATTTCCCAAATTCAGCCAACACACAGGCAGCAAACGCTGGGATTCTGGCATCCAGACGGTGCAAAAAAAAAAACATTTCTGCTTCCGAGCGGCTAGCGTTTGGATTGTGACATCACTTCAGGAGAGAATTCCGGCGGAAAAGTTGGACACTCCGTCTTCCCACCGTTAAAAACCACGACTGCTTCCTTTTCAATCTCCATCTCAATCTCGTTTCTTCCCTGCAGTCCATCAGTCACATACAGATTCATTTAAGGCCCTATTTGTTTTATCTTCAATGCTTTGAATTGCCCATTTCAGTCTTCCATGAAGTAAGATATTGATTGAAAAAAAAAAAAAAAAAAAGGTAAATTAAAGTCGAAATCAATTCCTTTGTGGCTGCAATTAATGAGAGTGGTGAGCTGCTATCGTTGCAGCCAGCGGAGCGATTATTCATGCTAATCGTGACAGTAAAGGCTTCAGTAGAGAAATTGAGAAAAAGTCATACCTACAAGTACGTTTGGGATTTTTTATTCATGCATTTGAAAGCAAGGTAGGCCGACGCACCCACAGTACGCTCTGTTGATTCATACTGTGAATAACAGGGGAAGCAGCCGGAGAAGACTCCCTCCACAGTGGATCAATAAAATCCTGGGCAGAGCCGAGACTTGAGCTGACAACAAATAATCATCAAACATTTTTTTTTGTTCCAATAGTGTGTGGAGAAATAAACGATACGACCAAAAACAGAACAACAACACGCGAACAGATTCCATTTACCAACAACCAGAGTCCCGACTCGGTGTTTTGCTTCAGAGTAATCCAACACGACAGACGAGGGGGAAGGAAGAATTTGCGATAGTCTCTCGACCGACGATGGATAAAGAGGTGGAGAAGGCGTGAACATTGGCTGTACATGTGAGAGCGAGCGGGAGGCGAGTTAAAGAGTTGATTTGTTTGGATGGGGGGGGCAACCAAACTTAGATTTTTTTCTGATGTGTTTCACAGCTAAAGTTCCCGATGACCTGAAGTCCCACTGCATCTGGTCTGAGTCAATTACCGCTTCAAATGACATTTTAAACTCTGGCTGGAGGTGCAAAGTTAACTCTCCAGTGTGTGTGTTCACCCTCAATTTAAAGCTGACAAATGCCTCAGACAGATTTTCCTCTGCTCTCCCAGAAGGCTTAAACAAACACACGCAAAAAAAAAAAAAAAAAGCTCTGACTAATGTAAGAGACCTGCAGCCTCGTTACACTCGGCATGCTCAAGAACCGAGAACAAATATATGAACGCTTGCTCCTTTGTGTTGGCTTTTCTCTTAACAGCTCTGAACATGAGCCGCCGCTTTCTGTCCGTCATTTCACTGCAGACCAAACCTTCTCACGGGGTGCAGGACAGGCGTTACGGGAGAATCTGCTTTCCTTTAGCAAAGAGCGAGAAGACAAGCTCATTTCATCCTGCATGTAAGGAGGGAAAGTGTTTCACTTTTTCTGACATGTTACAGACACAACTATTGATCATGTATTCAAAAATGCTACTGTACAGTGTGTCTGTGAAATATCAGTGAACCCTGGTAATTTTAATTGTAAGTCATTTAGGCTTAAAGAAGCATTGTACCTGTTTGGTACGATCTCTACACAAGGATCAGTGCTGACGTCCTCACTTCAGGTCTTAAGCTCCGACATTAAACATAACTGCTGACAGAAACAGCTCCTCCTGGGCTCACACACACAAACACACACACGCACAGTGATTTATGCTAACTCATAGCCTGGGGGGTAGGAGAGCAGAAATGGAGCTAAATAAGTGTCAGTCTGCTGTCCTGACATCACAGCATGAGGATCCGCATCAACAAATTAGATGCTCATTAGAAAGGTCCCGACCTGTGAGCGGCCATTATTCTTCGTTGACCTCTGAGGGTATTCAAGTAAGAGCGACATCGATTAGGGAGGGGCCAAAGGGCTCCAAGACATTCACCCACACAGACACTCGGAGAAAAGCTGGCAAGCTTAATCCCATTTAAAAAGGAGCACTGTTCTTTCTGAACAAAAGTGTGGCGTGCAGAAAAAGGTCAAAGCGAGTAGATAACTCTCGTTACATTACAGCCTATTAAACTGAACCGTTAAAAAAACACTTCAGATCGAGCTCTTCAGAGGCCGACTGCCTCAGGTAAGCTTTCCAAAGTCTATACAAAATTAAGAGCGACGCCAAATTAGCGCTCACATGTCCTGAGGCAGCAGTTGAAGGACTTTTCTTTTTGGGTTTTTTTGATGTCAAGTTTTGTGATCGTACCACGAATACGTCTAGACTGCAGCGACTTCGGAGGTCAACCCTCTGTATGCAACACTGAAAAAGTGAAGCTTTTCCATTGAATGCCGTCTCGCAAGTCCTCAATAAGGGTTGCCTTGATGTCATTTCTGTAGAATTAAGATACTGTTTGGCATTAAGGTTACATAAAGGAGTCAATTAAGAGTCCTTCAATGCGCATAAATCACATCAGAAAATACAGACTGAGCCAACACTAGACTTTTTGTATCACTACATTTACCATCCCAGAATCTAATGTACAGAATTATGGATACAACTAATTAACACCTACGCTTTATATATTTGCAAACCAGCAAATATATAAAACTTCCAAAATAAAAAAAACCTCTGAACTGTGTTTTGATAGTCAATGTAAAGCTGGGAGTTGATGCCTCATGGGGATATGAAGCTCATAGAGCATGATGTCTGCAGTCACCTAGCGGCCTTTCTATGTGCAGCCCTGCACATAAGGTTTCTGGTCTGTGCCAGGCAGGGTGACATCTGCAGGGACCTGGTTCAGACCTGTGTGTACCTGGTCTTTCCCTGGTGAGTGCCCTCAATGGCAGCAACAGCCGGTCAGAGGTCTGCTCATCGAGCTAACACGTCTCAGGAAGCAGAGCACAGTGACCTCGGCTGACTGCTCCCACTGAGCAGAGGTGGCAGATGACAGTGTGTGTGTGCGTGTGTGTGTGTGAACCAACGAGAAGAGGACAGGGTGTGATTGAGAGAAGGAGGGACGGATCGTTTGTGAAGGCTCCATTCATTTGAGAAAATGCCCCGGATGCCAGTCACTATCAGCATGTCTGAGCAGCCTGGAAGACAGCAATCTGGGCTTCACATTCGAGTTTTGAACTGAGAGGAAAAACAGAGAGCAACTCAACTTTGGCATGATGATTCTGTCATCTCTTCACCCCTCCATCAGTTAGCTCACATTGCTCTCTCTCTCTCTCTCTCTCGGCTTCGTATTCTCGTGTATATCAGCAGTTTCTGCCTTGCGAAGATATTCACCCTAACAAGTCATTTCATCTCACGTCGTGTCTCAGACTCCCAGTGAGGCGATGACAAGTTCAACTGTTTCTATTTCACGTTAACTTATTCCAAGAAATTGCCTGTAAGAAGAGATATTTTGTGATATCAGGGAACTGATGCTGCTGAAAACGATTCTTGAAAATTGTTGACACATCCAAAATAAATTGGGATCAGGCCTTTTAGAGTTACAAAGTCAGTCAGTGGGTGTTTGTTTTGATGAAATAAACTAGCTTATGAGGCTAATAATAACAGAACGTTTCTTACAGTAATAGTCATGTGAAATTAGCCGTATCTCTGATAGCTTAGGGTTTAAAATGATCCTTTTGGGGGGGGAAAAGAAGGATAAATATCAGTGGCCAATCTTTAAAAGTATCCTCAAAACACACAGAATTATTTTTTAAACCAACAGAAAATGTTTAACACCAATAGAACTTCCAAGCATCCACCCAAAGTCAATACAAACATCAAAAGCAATTCTAGAAGGCACACAGAGACAGCAGGCTTGTATGACAATCTGTGATGTTCCACACAAAGACAAATACACAGTCTCAGAATGAAAACACCTCAAAGAAATCTTGAATCACATTCAATGTTTGATTTTTGTTTGAGAGGAGGAGAGACCCAATGTAGATGTGGAAATAGGGGGCTTAACTCAGAAACCGTATTTTCAGATGCCGAAAAAAGAAAGGCCACACATTAGTGTTGGTGTGTGCGTGTGTGTGCGTGTGTATGTTTCTCTCCGACTTTCCCATGTCTATTTACAGAACCAGTCAGACACTGGGGACTGTCTGGAGTTCATACGAGGCACTGGGAGAGTGACCGTGAGCCATACAAGCTCAGAAACATCTCCCCTTTAGGCATTTTAACAACGTGACACACACACACACCTGCTCCCTGAGAGATTCAATTCACTGGTTGACCGTGAACCTCAATCACACCTCATTCATCAGCAAGAGAAATTAAATAGCAAAATACACTCAAATGTAATCGGCTTACAAGTCAATTATTCAACTTTACAGCCTTGTTGTGATCGAAATGACAATGATTATTTTTATTGGCAGGATCAGATACAACATGCGTCTCCTTTGCACATCATTATCTTAATGTGCAGTTTTTTACACAGGCACAAAGGCGAAACCAAAAAATCCCAGATTTTATACAAACTAGGCTCCATTTCGATGGATTTGTTTAATATCTAAAAAAGCAAAAACGTACCCCTTGCGAGAATAGAAACATTTGCCCCTCAGACAGTAACACACACACACACACACACACACACACACACACACACACACACACACACACACACACACACACACACACACACACACACACACACACACACACACACACACACACACACACACACACACACACACACACACACACACACACACACACACACACACACACACACACACACACACACACACACACACACACACACACACACACCAAATATCATCTGCATATATGCCAATAAGTAACTTCTACAGCTTGACTGTCATCTAATTGCATCTTAATTGCCCCCCGGGGACAAATAAAGTTTTTTGAATTGAATTAATTAACATTAATTAAAGGCCTTTTCACTGGCAGCTCTGGTAATGCAGGACTTTTACCTTAAACAACCTGTACCCCGGTTGCATACTGTAGCATTATCTCACAGCAGGTGTTGTTGTGTTCGAATTGGCAGAAATACTAAAACAGATCAAACGCTGCTTGATTCCATACCAAAAAAAGAAGGTTTCATTTTGACAGTGGCTTTGTTTCATTATTGAAAGCATAAAATATGTATATGAGAAGTGAAAATGTGGACAGCTGTATGAGCATCTCTCACAACAACAAACAAAAAAAGTTTCGGTAAAAATGAATAAATCTTGGTTGGTTTTGATACTTGCAGATGTGCTTCAACCTTGATTGGCATCTGTCATTTCCTGTTAGTAGAAAGTGACGCAGGCTGCTGTGTTGACAGCTGCATTTCTAGTCACACGTATTTAGTACATTTCTTCACAACATGCCGTGTTTATTTTAAGCTGAAGCACTGAGGAAAGGCAGAGAGTTTCTTTTATTCTGAAATAAATATTTTCGAATCCAATCAACATATAAGCTCGCATCAGCCTTTGTGATTACTCATCAAAGGCATATGGCGTCTGTCCAATAAATCCTACACACAACATTAGCTATAGGTAAGTAACCCAAGACGTCACTAGAAATGCAGATGGTTAGATAAGTGTGACAGTGACGTGCGACGCTCAGAGTCACCTTCATGATGACAGTGAAAACACAGATGTTGTTGAATACACTTGTCAGTCAATGTTGATGAAATGATGTTACATGAAAATGATGAACTCGTAGTACACAGGCTTTGGTGGAAAATGACAATGCTTTTTTTTTCATCCTTTACAGAAAGGATGTGATGTATAAATGTAAAGTTCAACATTTCTTACTTTCTATTTAGATTGAAGAAGTTAATAATAATAATAATAATAATAATAATAATAATAATAATAATAATGATAATGATAATGATCTGAAGCTCGTACAGTTGAACAGTCCAGATCTGTTGGATGGCAGTGACACAGTAGGCAGCCGTCACAGGGCTCATCACTGGCTCTGAGCACTTATCTGAAACGTTGAAATGGATTAAATGGAGCTAAGGATTGTGGATTTAGCAAATCTTCCTGTACTAAAGCTGAGTTTACTGTTGCAGCTCAGGAATAAATGGTTTTTATATAACAATGCTTTTTAACTGTTTTAAAAATTTGGGAATTAATTGTCCCGTCGCGGCCTCATTGCAAAGGTTAGTGTTTTCAAGTGTTTCAGCTCTAAAGACACTCAAATAACATTACTCCTGTTTTTAAACGTTTAACTATTTATTCTGTTCTCACAGCAGGTAGTCTGTGTGTGTGGTTTCTGATTGTTGAAGACGTAGCGTGCATGTCGCGATGATAAACTTAGAATGCAGAAAAACCTCTGCAGCAAGCAAGCAGAGATTTTAAACACGAAGAAGATGCATTCATCCTGATGCATTGGAGCGAGGCCTTGGCATTTTCTGGCTTCTTCAAAAAAAGTTTGTAAACAAGGCGAAATGTGAGGGGGTGGATAGTCCAGCAGTCTAATGTTGGGACGGACTATCAGGGAGCAGCGAGGTCAAGTGTGTTTGAGGAAAGAGCCTTTTAAAGACTTTATGTCTTAGTCTAAAAGTAGCCGACCCAGGGGAGAGACGGAGAAATAGAGGTCTAAAGAGAGATGAGGCAAAGGGAAGGAGACAGAGAAGAAAAGAGAATGAGGGATAAGTAAAGATTAATTCCAATAAAACAGGCTGCAGTGAGGATGATGAGTCACTGGACAGCTTGCTGTAAAGCCACTCGGTTCATATTAGGAGGCGGAGTCATCGCTGAATCAGCACATGAATCAAGCCTTAAACTGACACATATCTACGGCTTAAGTATAATGAAAAACAGAGCTTTGCCAGGTCAGGAGAATTTCAACAGCAGTCCTCCTGAAATCATCTTCATATTTTCACGAGTGCATATATGTGAAAAGCAGCTATTGAATGTGATTGGAGGAGCTGTCCCTTTAAGCCACAGCTGCACTGATTAAAAAAAGTGACATTTCTAAAAGCCAGTTTTGTTCGAACATCTCAAATATGGCCAGATAACATTTTAATTTTTTTTATTTGAGTGAAACAAACTCAATTTCTTTTTCTCTAAACAAGTATTACTTTTGTAAAATATCTCCCTCCTCTGTTCCTGTGGCATATTTATTTTCACTTGTTTCCCTTCCATTAGCTACCAGACTAAGGGTTGCATGCATAAATGACAAACGCTTAGCACTCCTACGCACTCCAGATGTTGTATGACAGCTTGGTGTCTTTCAAACAAAATTAGCGTAGCATGTCACTAGATCAATTTCAAAGCAAATGTAACATCAGTGAAAACAATGACGCTGAACTGACATTTTATGAAACATATTTATGTTAAACCGAAATGAAATACCTTCATTTCTTTGATAAACAGGCTAAATTAACAGTTCTATTACAGGTTGCCATTAGGCACAAAAAACGATTGACTGATGTGATTACTTGGGACAAATTAGCAAATAAACTGACTCCATGTTGATACAAAATGTATAACAATTCAGGGAATTATGGAACATATTGTGATGTACACAGTTTATATGATATTATAATATTCTGTTTTGCACCTTTATAATGCCCCGTTTTGTCTTCTTTTTGTGCTCGCTAACATTGATATACATGAAGATGATTTAAATAGATTACAGCACAGGTAGAGTGGTCAGGATTTATATAAGGACAAATGAACCGCTGCCATAAATTACATCATGTAAATTATAAATGAAAATGAATGGAAATACTGTTCCAGTCAACTGTATGATATTTCTTTACATCCCTTGATTTATTGAGACTTTCAGATTTTAGTCATCCATTGATGCTAGTTTTTTTTTTTTTTTTTTTTGGGGGGGGGGGGGGGGGTTGTGACAGTAACAGTTCATGAAAACCAGCAGCAACATTTCTCATTAAAAATACTTGACAAAGCTTTTGATGTTAAAGCCCCTCTTCAGAGACCGTAAGCTGCGACACAACTGTCAAGGACATAAAACCCCTTAATACTGAAGGGCAACATGACAATGCAGATTAGATAGTGCGACCGCCTGACGGTCACAGTGACTCACTCACACACTCAGACAGACAGACAGACAGACAGACAGACAGACAGATAGACAGGGGGCTTATTGACAAAATGTCAGACTCTGTTGTCTGACACATTTCAACAGGCCATCTTCTGCGGTTAATCAGACCACACACACAGAAACACACACACACTGAGCCAAAAACATCACAATATATTATCGAGTATATACCATTTTGAACACTGGGGATTTTCCATCATGTCGGTTAAGCTCCTCTGAATTGAAATTTAAATCTACGACATGGGTGGAGAGACAGAAATAGGCAGATAGAGGGAGGGAAACAGAATGGAGGAGCTGCAGAAGAGGCCGGGTAGAAAATCCATAGCCTGCCTCTTATCTGAACGATAATTGGTTTTTCCCTCTTCCCCCTCCACCCTCTCTCACATCCCTCATCCTTTCTACCCCTATCTCTCTTTTCTACCCCTGCATCTACCTTTCTATCTGCACACAAACCCACACACATTCCTCGACACAGTCAGGCAGGTAACGAAAAGCGCAGCAGGATCTCCCTGTAAATACATCCTGGTGTGTCGCATTTTGAGTTTTTTGAACCCGAATACGACGTCGAACAATACGCTGATGACACACTTCTAATACCAGACAAAACACACACTTTGCAAACATGCGCAGCCTCACAAAAGGCGTCGCACACAGTGAGGTACACGCGCACGCATGATTAGCGTGAAGCGTGTAATCAGTGAATGGCCTGATTAGCGGGTTACACTACAGCGCAAGACAAAGAGATTCATTTACTCATCCACTTCAAAAAAATGGAGACAGAAAAATAAGGGGCTGTGGGGGTGGAGACACAGGGGAGAAGCTATAAAAAAAATCTTTTTGGCTGTGCGGAGATGCCAGAAAGACAGACAGGGAGCAGACAGACGCACACACATGCTGCCAGATTCAGACAAAGAGACGGGGGGGAAAAAGAATGCATGACCAACAAGAAAGAAATACAAGCAAGCAGACAGGTTATAGAAACAAAGAATAAAGGAAAGACACCGGAGGACATGAAGAAAGACAGCCACACATATCCACACACACAAAGAGTTGGTGCGTATGTTGAAGTCCGCAGGGGGGCTTGGCTGTGTTCATGGTTCAAGATTTAGGATCGTCTACTCAGCAGTATCTCTTTATATTGAGGAGTGAGTCAGAAACAAAAGAGGGACAAAGAGTGAAGAGAATTCAGTGCGTGAGGTATTGGATTTGTGTTGATAATGGTTTTGTACCTGCCAAAAGAAAAGGTTGAAAAAGGAGAAAACATCCTCAAAGGGATATTAAACACACGTTTCTTATTTCATTAATAAGCAGGTGGGGGGTGGGAAATCTATTTCAAAATAGAAACAAATGGCTGTGTAAATACACTTAATAATTCCAAAAACTATTAACTTCAAATGAAACAAACATAAAATAATAACAATACACAATAATTGCAGCCCTTTTTAAAATGTATTTACGAAATGTTTCCCAATTCAGAAAGTGGGCTACAAAGAAGTCATTGGTTTTGAAGGTATGTGTAAAAAAAATGAATCTGGCTGCAGCCCAATTTTGGCAAGACGCATCCTTTGTTTGAGGTTTAGGGCCTGTCTGAGTGTCCTTTAATCAAGACGCCTTTCACAACAAGTGTCCCAAACCTTTTTAAATTCACCCAACAAATTGGACAAGTCAGCAAAGGGCGGCCAATGATTATCCAGGTGGGCAGAGTTGGTACAGAGAGGATAAATACATGCCATATACCATATTCCTTATAGAAAGAAAAAAAATGTAGCAAGAAATCCAAATCTCCTTTCTTGTGTTCAACGTCCCTGTACTTGTTTCTTAACATCATTTTAGCTCCAAATACAGGTGGAGAACTTTCCACATTTGTTAAGGATGAGGGGTAAAGGTTAGAGAGAGGGAGAGAGAAAATGTTGTGTGGATGCTATAGCTTTCTAATAATCAGACCCGTCCCTCAGGGGTTCGCAGGTGTGTGAATGTGCATCAGCCTGAAGCCACAGACACACAACACCTTCATACCCACCTTAAGACCATAGCTATCATTCCTCCTCCTCTCCTAGCACACATAAACACAAGACTTCCCCAAACTCAGCTTACCACTCCCTGAGTGAAATACAAAAACAGAAATGAGATTTTCCCTCTGTTTTCTTCCCATTTTAGTTTGTCCAAAATAATTCTACACAGGCAAGTCTAATCAGGACTAAGAATGCATTTTTGGATACTGATTTGCCTTCCCATCAGTCAAAATAATCTCGCACTTAAGCGTCATGCATAAAACAATCTCTGGTATAACTCATACCCGGACGCTTTCTCATCCTCGCTGCTCGTCTGGGGTAAGTGATTTCTGAATTTGGAAGTAGGGGAACGTAAAATGAGCACTCTGCAAATGATATATTCTTCATTTTTCATTCAGTAGTTTGGGGGCAGATTAATTTTTGATATCACTTTTTTTTTTTTAAAAAGACTCATTCATCATGTAGTTTAGGTGGCCAAGGGGAAATGAAGATGAGTTTTTTGCCAGACAGACTCGTGGGAAGTGTCCACTTATTGTGGCTTATTATCCAGAAGATAGAAAACTCTGGTGATGGAGTCAGAGACGTTCAGAAGGAGAGAGGGGTGAATTGAGGTTGCATCTGCATTCCAAGTACTTTAAGTCCAACATATTAAACTTTCAAGTTTTCTCCATCCAGAAACTAATACAACTTTTTAAATTTATAGTCAGCCTCTTCAAAAACATTTCAAACATCGGACCTTACTTCACCAGTAATGGATGAAGGAAAGTACGGGGGTAAGCCGTGTTCGGAGCTGTTAGCATGCTTAAGCTAATATGGGGGAAATGGTAAACGCATTACCTGCTTAGTCACTATTGTCACTGTGAGCATGCAGGATGTTAGCATTCAGCTCAAAGCCCCACTTTTGCTGTGATGGCTAGCATGCTAGGCAGCTAACAGGTTAGTAGGTCTTTCTTATTTTAAAACTGTGACAAAAAGAGATGTAGCATTTCAGGGTTACTTCCTGTATGTTTCAGGACATACTGAAAACTCAAGACAATTTATCCTGCACATTCAAACTGAATATATGACGCTCTGTAAAGGGAGAGGGGAGACCTGAATTGTAAATATGGACAGCTGAGTAATAGCAACTCACTAAATCATACATGTGTGGGTTGTGTTAGCTATGTGTGGGCGGACATGGAATATATACATGTGTCTGAATACATTATATCCATATATTGAATATGATGCTGCCTCTGCATGTCTGTAACACATTATTATTGACTGAGTGCATCGCTTCCGTGTGTGAGAAAGAAACAGTGAGAGCAACAAGAAAAAAGAAAAAAAACAGGCAATCTGTCGGCATCAGCAAAGCCTGCTGGGAAATGTATATCCCATGGGAGGCTGTCAACTGGAGGTAATTCACTTCCTGGTTTGCTCTGCACGCTCTCTCTTGATGAAAAAGGAGAGTGGGGGAATCAATCAGAGAGCAAATTAAAGAGGCGATCACATTCTGATACAATTAGACTAAAACTCTTCAGCTTCAGCTCTGTAACTCACACAGGTAGAGCTAATTGTTGTCCACACACCTGGTGACAAATCACACAGGACACCTGTAGGAGGTCAGAGGTCACACACACACACACAAACAAACATGCAGTCTGAATGTGTGTTTAATATTCATGTGGAGTCCCTTTGTGACCGGCTGGGAAGGGATTCAGCTGCACACATACCAGAGGTGATTAGCTTTGTGTTCTTGTGGTGTGTGTGTGTGTGTGTGTGTGTGTGTGTGTGTGTGTGTGTGTGGGGTGTGTGTGCCAAAAAGAGACAGAGGTATCGATAAAAATTCCATATTTGCAAAGACTAAAGATGAAAGACTTCCTGATGTTCTTTGTCAATGAACGTATCGAACAGCAGAACAATATGGTTTGAATAGCTTTCGTGTGTCTCACTCTGCCTCTCTCGCTCTGCATGACATTTCTGCATGTATATTTCATGTCCATGAGGTACTGTGTGTCTGTGCATACTGCTGATGTGTATTCATGCTGGATGTCTCTTTAGTGCTTCTATATTCATTTGTCACGACACTGGCTGCTTCAGAGGAGATATAGCACCATAATGATAATAATCCCTGTTTCTGAGGACTACGGGTGGGACAAAATATTCTTAACTTCAGTACATGAGTAGATCTGAATAGTAATTTTGAGTTTAAACAACTTAAGATAACACTTCTAAAGTTGGATAAGACATCAAAGTTTGATGGTATGCCATGGCCACGCCCTTTAACGAAATAACGTGCAGAGAACAAGCTGAGATCTTCAACCTGTCTAGAACACCCTGACACTGAGTTTGCGATGATGGGCTGAACCCCCTCGGACAAGTTTGTTCAAATAGGCAACCTGTGAAATGCAAAATTGGGCCTGCATTCCAAAAAATATAGCAGACTTCCTGTAATGTTTTGACTATGGCACTTTGTTTAGGTCTTGGCATGATTGACAAAATTGCAATTTGTGTAGTCCAAAAAAAAAACAATTGCGTGTCGCCAAAAGGGGGCGACTTAGAATCATTTTGCGAACTGTTTCGCAAAATACAAAAATATCGAATTTGCCACCAGACCCGATGACCTTCAACATTTTGGTGAGTTTTCGTTCACGTTCAGGCAATCAAAAATGGCGGCAAAGTCGCAGAAGAATAAAAACACTTATTCGGGAAACAGTGGGGTCCTTCGCACTGTCAGTGCTTCGGGCCCTAAATATATCAGTTCTGAACTTCGAAAACCCATCACAGTCCAGCCCGTTCAAAACACACGCTTTTAATGCATTACTTCCCTCTGATGCCTTCCAGCGTAGCCCGTCCCCTAACCACAAAATGGCATTAGCATTTGGAGCCCTCTCCTCTCCACATCTTATCTACTTCAAAAGCAGCACTTCATTAACGGCTGCCATCTATCAGAGAGCAGGGAGCCGCCTGGAATGTGTGTGTATGTGTGTGTGTGTGTGTGTGTCCACAACACTTGTGGTGCTATGTCAGGTCACAGCCTCGAAGATTAGTGTGACAGACTGGACGTCACACCTCTCCTTCTTTCTTTCAGCTTCACGTTGCGTCCGTGTCTCCTCCATTCAGCATCAACATGTTTTCGTCTCTTCGGGACCCAAAACAACTTCCAGTAGACCAGGAAGTGTCCAAAATATACTTATGCTGAAGCCAACAAAGGGAAAGGTCATAAGACAATTTCATTAAGAAACTCCCGGCTCCACTTTGCTAGTAATGGATGGTAGCACATTAATGTCATCAGTGTTTCCCTCCCATTATATTAGGGGTCGAGATTTGGAGATCAAAAATACACAAAAAAACTTCCTTAATCCACTTTGTCAGCCTTTTAAAGGCCAATTCAGTGTATGTATTTCCTTTTGAATACATACTAATATTAGGGAAGACACACTAAGGTGTCTTTGGTAAATAACAACCACACAAACCCCTAAGGCTCCCAAAAACCCAGTCACAAATAGCCTGGAGCATGTTGTGCTGCCACACTCATGCCAGACTCATGATTAAAAACTAACCAAATCTCAAATGGGTCAAAATGTTGGTCCAAGTCCCGCTACCAAACGCTGAATCTCTCACGTCTTCATTGCCGAATTCTATCTCACCTGGCAACGATTTTTGCAGACTGGCCAATTGGAGTCAAATGCTTCGTTCACTATTTTTAGTCTCACAGAGCTAGAAAGGAAAAGAATCTCTTTGCTTTATCTCTGGATGCCTAAAGAGAGCTCGGGTTTACTTCCAAACATTAATATTAGCAAGTTTAATTTATTCACCTTTTACTCTGATTAGACTTTCTAAGCTTGTCGTTTTGAGCCATAAAAGGCGAATGCTCCAGCTATACATTGGTAGCTTGTCCTAGCTTAATGTATGCACAAGGCATGCAGAGGTCAGACTTCACTGTATAAGTCCGCTGACGTCGGGTTTCAGAACCCGTTGGCTCCAAAACATTGATTGTTTTATCCTGACATGCCAGCTTGTTGTCAGTTGTTGCACCAGATTAACCAGCTGTCCTCTTTATAAGTGAGCGCGTCGGAGCAGCCAACAGATGTATGTTCTCTCTCTCACTGACTATGACTCATATATGCTTCCATCAGAGTTCGTCCGTGGATCATTTGATCGGTGTACAACGACACCGATACATCCTCGCCAACGCCGCACGTGCGACCAATGAAACTGCTTCTGTATTGTTCCTGTTGGCTCGTATGTTCTACTGTGCTCTTTGTTGATACCATGAATATGTTGAACTACACATAGCATTGATAATGAGACGTCAACATCGTTATCTTAGCATCATTCGCATTTGCTTCCTAACTCATTTCCACACCATTCTTTTTTCCTTCATGTCCTGCCTTCCGGGACAGACCCCCCCCCCCTCCTCATCCTACCTGAAATCTTCTAGAAATGTTCAGGAATGCATATGTAGAAACAGCTTTAATTACAAGTTCAGAAAGCTAAGCTACGCTAAAGAACAAGTAGAGAATCCTGCAGTTTGTTCATATGTCTACAATGATTTGATAGATTTGTGATTTTCACACATATTAAAATCACCACCTTGAGGTCATGGTTTTTATTCCTCCCTGTACCACTCCCATTCCTGACATGACCCTCCCACTACCCATAAATCTCAGGTTGTTACAGGTTATGGAGGGAGGAACGATTCTCAGAGGAGCTGCGGATTCCCTGAATTCCCCATTTGCCACCGTAAACCAAAGCCGGTATCGCACCCAGAGGCATGATGGGTAAAAGATGTTCTCACATGTGATAACAGATGTAGTGCGGCATGAAATGTGAGTGAAAGGAAGAGACAGAGGAACAGAGAGAGAGAGAGGGAAGAGAAGAGAGCGTTTTTGATAAGGTAGGGGGCAGAGGGAGGAGGAAGCGATAAAGAAGGACAGCAGGGAGGAAGAGAGATGGCGGAGTGAAGCAAGGGGATGGGTGGGATGCCAAATAGAGATCCTGACGGAGAATCCAGGGCACCAGATGGAGGGACGCAGACAGAGGGCGGGAGAAGAAGAGATTTGAGACGAAAAGCAAAGATTTAGATTGAGGAAAGAACAAAGAGAGACAGAGGCTTAGAGGGAAGGAGGGAGAGAGGGAGAGAGAGAGAGAGAGAGAGAGCCAGTGTGTGTGTAGAGGTCTCAGTTTCTTGGCATGATGCTGAAGCAGAGTTGGGCTCCGGCCCTAATGGAGATGTAAGAAGGCCCTGAGTTTGATCACACACACACACACACTTTTTCACACCTTCATCTCCTCTCTCATCAGTCAAGCTCCAGACGAACTCAATGTACCGGCGCCACTGTTGAACCCTGAACTAAAGCAAAAATGATGACCAGAGATTGACTGGCTGCCTCCTGCTGCACACAGATGTGCAAACTGGACATGGATAAGCATTAGAAAGCCACCTGAAGATTTTTGATCTTTTTTTGCTCATCAAATTCTAAACCAGTTAAATTGTTTGATGCTTATTACTTTCATATGCAAGGGTTAGTCACTCATTTAACAATATGTAGATCATTCTATACTCGTAATTAAGCAGCAAAATAAAGGAGAGAATCTGCCACAGGTAATCCCAAAAACAGAAGAATTAATGAGAGAAATATTCTTGTGTGTGTGTGTGTGTGTGTGTGTGTGTGTGTGTGTGTGTGTGTGTGTGTGGTCCTCTTAATCCAGTCCTTGATATGATTTGCTTTCTCCACAGATAACCTTTTACCCAGTTTTGTTACCCTGTAACACACGCAGCTCTCTCACCATCACTGCTCCCCAAACTAACACACACACACACACACACACACACAACTGTGGATAATGCTAGTGTTGGTTATGCAAGGACAGTGGTTATGTCACAC
The DNA here is from genome assembly GCF_947650265.1 of Symphodus melops. Lineage (NCBI taxonomy): Eukaryota > Metazoa > Chordata > Actinopteri > Labriformes > Labridae > Symphodus > Symphodus melops. The sequence continues at coordinate 5,303,253 of NC_136712.1, forward strand.
ACTTGGACACACAAAGACACACACACACAAAAACACACACACACACACACAGAGACGCAGCCAGTAATCCTTGTGAAGAGGTTTCTCGCTCGTCTGATTCGCTGTTTCCTCAAACGGAGAGCTAAAGTGCCGTGGCCCTGAAACAACTTGGGAAAAACAAACAGTTTTGTGGGTTTCTCACTGGCTCTTCGTCCTTATTGGACCAAACTGAAAGAAAGTCACTTCACACACACACACACACACACACACAAACACACATATAGAACCCCATGCTGAGCTGCTAAGCGGTGGTGAGGGGGGGGGGGGGGGGCTTCAGCAAAAAACACGCAGGGGTCCCAGCCGCAGAATACCAATTAAAACACACAGTGTGAGTGTGTGTGGCTGCTCTGGGAGTAACTAAACTCCACTTAAGGGTTGTTTGTTTGATACACGCACACGCACACACACACACACAAAAAACAAGAAGGGCTTCCCCCTGAACGTCAGTGAGCTGGTGTGGGAGAGAGAGCGAGGGGGGGGGGGGGGCGAGCGAGCAACCATCTGCTGTGTCATGACTCATTCTCTGAGTGTATTAACTTTCAATCAGCATCACTCCATCACAGTCAGTATGCTGTCACACACACACACACACTTTTGTTTCAGCCCATACACAGGATGTGAGCGGTATGATTGAAGACAGTTATTATAAATGGATCATCACTCTTAATATTGGTCAGCATATGAAGATGATTCAAAGTCAATCTTATTCTGACCTTTTTCCCACATTTTAAACTTTAATACTGCAGACTAACACGGTGCTTTGTTCAATAAATGCATCAGTAAAAATCCTTCCATTTCACAGAATCTCTACAGATACAGCAGCTGTGTTCATATTTTTTAGTCGGAGACACAAATTAACCTATTAAAAATATCATGTCTCCTCGGGCCATCACGTAAGGGAACTTCAGTCTTGCAAAATCAAATCTCAGCGTTCCTCCAAACAAAAGGAATCACACAAGTGGGTCGATGGGAAACATTTTTGTGCAATCCCGGTGTTGGAAAGAAACACAAACTAAGGTCGGTTGGCACATCAATAATGAGAGAGAGTGTGATAGATGCTGACGCCATGGGGAATAAAAATGCAAAACGGTTCCAATACACCAGAGGAGATACTTTAGGGATGCACTGATCAAATTCTCCAGATTTATCAGCGCCAGCACTGATTAAACAGATCTCAGCGTCATTACAGCATGTTGCTACGAGTAACATTCAATCACAGCAGATCACGTCAAACACAGGGAAAAGAGGGGCTCCATGTATCAGCAGAGAGAACTGAAGGGTCACATATTCAGCAATAAAACTGCTTAAATATGTCTGGGATTTTCTATTTTGCAAACCTTCCTGTCTTGTTTTTTCTTACAGTTTTTACCAGCTTTTAAAGACATCCGACTAATGACTCATAACACAGATTGTGTCGAGTTGCAATGCATTCTGGTCTATAGGCTGTTCGTATAGGCTCTTCTCAAACATTTGACATTTGCAGTTTATGTTGGGGTTTTTTTTTTTTTTTAAATACTCGGACCGTATAAATGTGTACGTTAAAAATGTTTGCCGCAAAGATTCAGAACACAGCGAGACATCTGACATTGAATCTGGACCAATGGGAAGCTGCAAAGTGTGGGTCATCTACAACTGAATATGACCCATTAAACTGCAATGAGATCATCCAGTATTGATTTTCCACTGTGCACGTGCATGTTTGGTGCTAAATGTTCCCCCACCATGAAACTGCAGCCGAGGGATCGTCTTTTCAACATCCTGTGCTTGTGTGTGTGTGTGTGTACAGTATTTGTGTGTCAGTGTTCATGTCCCACTCGGCCATTTTTTTTTTTTTTCTGTAAAAAGTGGAACCTCATGACTTAGGAATGCTGTGCTCAGAGGCCTTAAGATGGGAAACTATGCATTGATTCCTGGAGATCATTCCCACAACGTCAGCCTGCACACACTCCTCCGCTGTGACCTCTCTGTTGACTCACTCGTCTTCAACAGTACAAATAACCTTCTATTAGGGGGTCGCCTCACACACTCATGAACACACAACAGCAGATGTCCAGACGGTGTTTTACACACGTTCCCTCATGGGCTGGTGTCCCGACCCTATAAACTGTAGTGGAAAAATACACCGTTTGTTCCATCCATAATGCATCTGAGTGGTGTCAACTCGGCTCTCCATTCCTTCCTGGTTTAAAATTCTTCTTCTTCTGTGATTTCTTTGGCTATCCAATCAGAATGTCCTCGTTGTTGTTTTTTTTCTTTGTTGTGTTGTTCTTTAATCTCCTCAAACAGTTTCATATTAATTCAGTGCTCCGTAAATAATCACTGTCCTTCATATCATTCTATTAAAGCCTCATTTGAAAAGCAAACACACACAATGTAACACACTGTTTACTGTGTGGGCTGTCTGGGACGAGATACAGACAGCAGCAACAGGTTGGACTGATAGGTTCCGTTAAGTCCTTTTTATCGGCTTAAATTCAAGAAGTGAAGGACAGACCAACATTACAGAACAAGCCTGTCATTAGTGAAGAGATATTCAAGTTTTACAACGATTTGCATACATCCATTTACATTTAGCCTCATTTGGGTTTTGAATCTTCGTCTTCGTTTGCATAGCCCGACTCGCACGAAAGCCTCCGAAGCCGAATGAGAAGAAGAAGGCCAGTAAAACATTTCCGGTATCGCCGCCATATTAAAAATTTTGCAAAAGGAAAAATGCTAAATTTATTAGCTCTAAATGCAACATTATAGTCGCCTCTTATTTCCTGTACACAAACAAGCAAAGAATGTGGGAACAGGAAACTGGTGATATCACTCTTGTTAAAAAAAAAAAAAGGGACTGCTAAGTAGCATTTGTGCTGGAGTTTTTGTGCCAACTATCTTTGTTGCGTTTAAGCTTTTAGATATGGAAAGTCAAATGTTTTATTAGAGAAAAATCAGGGATGTCAGCAGAGTTCATCCTCTGGGGACTATCAATGTGAGAGTTTCATCACAAAGTTGTGGAGAGAATCCAGGCCGGACTAACCAACACTGTCCTGATAGCTAACAGAAAGCAGAAACAGCGTGACAATAAACAGGTATATAACATTGTACAGTTGGTACTTAATATGGAATTAGGACACTGCTTTCATGGGGCAAACCTACTTCTCTTTTTATATCACAAAATATTATGCAGGAACCAACTAAAAAGGCGTGCAAGCAGCTTCAATAATTTCTTCCCCACCTCAACAGTTTAGAGGCTCAGAGAGGACGTTATGTGCAGAAAAAGAAGAACAAGCTAAACAACAGCATATTTTACTCACAAACCACACATGCCATTAGCTGCGGTGACACGCAGAAGCGAGCACGCGCTCTTGACCAATTGTTGACACTCTCCTCCTTTTGGATTAGATGTTTCACTCAGGCAAAGAAAGGCTCAAGATACGATCCCTGACTGTCAATATGTGAGAACGCTGACGTTCCGTCTGGTTCTTTGCATTTGTAAATGTGCATTTCCGGCCAAAAGTCTCCTGTAACTTCCTCTATTTCTACAGGAAAGTCTGCGATCACGCCTGAAACAGAACGTTATTAACCCTCCTGTCTTTGGGGCCCAGTGGCTGGCATCCTCCCTGCCGGCGTGTGACCTCAGCCCTGTCGAGACTTTGCTCGAGGGCCCAAGGTAGTACTCCACCCTTATGCCCCCCAGCCTTTGATCTCCTAATCACCTGGCTCGGCCACAGCAGAGAGAGAGAGGGCGAGGCTGCAGGGGCGGGAGGAGGGGGACAATAACAACCTCAGCAGTTGTTCTCGCAGACAGGATTGGAGTCTTAGTGGTTTTAAGTGCAGAAAGAAAAGAAAGGCTTTTCAATCTAGGGCTGCAAAAACCTGGCTCGTCCCAGCAATGACAGCCAAAACTGACATTTTCATTTCGCTTCTCACCAAATGTCCAAATTCCAAAGACTCTTCCTTTTTTATCAAGAACAGATACAAGCAGTAAAACCTCAGACTGAAAAAGCTGGGTCCAGCAAATGTTTGACACTCCTGCTTGAAAAATTACAGACGACAAAGTTGATGATAAACTTTTTTTTCAACATTTTAAAGCTAAGCTTTAAAGGATTATTATATTGATGGTTATAGCCTTCATTTAAACAGTCAGCTACAATGCAGCCACGTCACTCTACGATAGAAAACTGACTCGCAAAATCTGTTCAGATCAATCTAAAGAGTTCAAGCTATTGTCCACCCGTTAACCAAGTCACATAAACACAAATAATTCCCACTGTTCTGTTATTGAAAAGAAACCAGAGCCTGCAGTGCAAATGATTTCAAAGTAAAAAAAAAAAAAAATGAATCTAGCCAAATCCACATCAGCTTTTCAGGAAATCCGTGTTTGTTTATTGTTGTCTTCTGGCAGCATGATTGCAGAGCTGGTTTGCTGCCAACTTGGACATCCTGCACGTCAGGCTTTCCCAGCATCATGTGAATAGAGCCAGAGCTAAAGAAACACCACAGCAATGTCCCTACAGGATCAATAGTGAGAAGACAAAAGACAAGGCTACCTTAAATGCCAGAATAGTGAGCATGATACATCAAGACGGGCGTTTTTTTGAGTCTCTTTTGATACACAAAAATCAGCATAAAGGCACTCAGGGACGATTACCAACGCCACATCATGCCACCATCACACTCTGTTGTACACACGTTCAGGAGATTAGCATTCGGACAGCTGTCAGAGTTGTGAACGTGAAAGTACTGTCTGTTCTTTGTGTGCTCAGTCAGTGTGCAACTCTCACTGAGGACAGTCAGGGGATGACTAAACCCACGATCAGTCACATTCTGATCTATTCTGTCACACATACACCATGCTGTTTGCTGTGCATATGCAGCATGCAGATAGTCTGATGCACCTGAACTCTCTGGACTTTGCACAACACACTTCCTTTTTTTTCCGCTCTCCAGTGTAATGCAGCATGTTGCAACAGCAAGAAGCTCTGTAACACTTTATTTTGAAAGGTCTTGAACAGACTATGTAGGTTGCTCTTTAAACTGCAGCTTAGGTGAGTGAAAATGAGGCTGGCTGGAGTATTGTGTTTCCTTGGCTCATTTCTAGTGCATTGACCTGTGATGAAGCCAAATTATGCCTCATTTTGCAGCATGGGAAACCCCACTGGAGCTCCCACAGAGGCTCCCCGTGCACTGCAGCGGTCATTGGGAAGGAGATGAGACTGAGAGGGGTTTCTTACCTCAGGAGGTTGGGCAGAGGGATGGAGCCCGAGCCTGACCCCAGAATCCCCTTCTTGCCACTTAACAATTTCTCCACCACGGCCACGTTCCCGGTCCGGGCAGCTTCCAGCAGCTCCTGTTCCTTCCCCATGCCGGACACAAGTTTGCAACGACGGGGTGATGACAATCCAACAAATCTCCCATAAATCCTCCTCCCCTCCGACCCCCCTTTTTCCTCACTGTGTGAAGTGGGAATGCATGTGAAAGGGCTCCTCTCACTGCATGTTGCTGCTGCTGCTGGACGGGGTAATAGGTGTTATTGATGCTGCAGTCGGAGCAGGTTTGACACGCACTGGTCCCTTTTTGATTTGTAACCTCGGTCCATTCACACCTTCGGCTCCGCAATCTCCTCCCGAGTGAGCCCGCTGACGTGCACTGCTCCCCCCCGGTGTAACCTCAACGCGAACAACCGGCAAGCAAAAAAGGCTCCAGAGCGTATCTGTAAGACGGAACTGTGAAGTAGAGAGTCACACAGTGTTAAAAAAAAAAGAAAGAAAAGAAAGAAAAATGTAAAGTTGTTCTCAGGCGAAACAGAAAGTCCTGACTGGACTGAAGCCCCTGGATGTTAACAGGCGGGATGTGAAACCCTGTACACCTCCACGAGACGCCTCTCGTGCCCCGCTGTACTCTCCACCTCTCTACGGTGACTGACCGGGGACTCTCAGTGCAGCCCGAAACAATACGTGAACTCAGCTGTGACAACACCATGCACTTCCGGTCACAGCTTTTCAAAATAAAACATTCACTCCGCCACTAAAGTGGAAACAAAAAGTCAATATTTAAGATATAAATTAACCAACTTTTAATTAACATTTTTGTGTCTGAGTTAGGCATTTTACACGAGAGTCAGCAGCCAAGCGTTTACACACTACTGCAAGAAGCTGGTAAGACATATAGCTATCCAGCTGGCTTTCTAGCTATAGAGAACCACTATTAATAAAAATGAATGTTACATGATTAATACATATAGCTAGATGCATTACATGGTATTATCTTTAAAATGTAAATTTACAACTTCTGTGATACTTTATTTCTGCAGGTGAGTGCAAAGTTAGCATGCTTCTAATGTGCAGCAAACATTTACTATAGGTTACTGCGAGGAGCATGTCAAGTATTTATTTTTTTTTGCTGTCCCAATAAGTAGAATCCAGCTTTTAAATGTCACTTTTCATACAAGATTAAGTCGGGAGCACATAATTACCTTGCTGTGAGGCAACTAGTCAAAATGAATGTAGTTTTGCAGGCAGTGATCTAACCTTGCCCCCAGGTTTCTTAAAGGGGAGGCAGATGAAGCATGAATTCATCTGTAAATTGTCTATGCTATGCACAAGCTAAAGACAGGACAATACGTTTTTGAGAAGTCAAACAAATCAAAAGGATAACATGCACTTGCATGGTTATGTGGTCCTATGTGCTTCTTCCTCGCTAACATTTTTTTTTTCAATTCCAATACAGATCCAAATGAACTTTTACTTTGAAAGGAAAGTCGCCAGTGTTCCGCTGTTATTCCACGTGGCTTTACTTACAGACTTACTGTACAGTCTGGGCGTGGATGACAATGATACTACATCAACAGGAGACGATGCCTTTGTTTGTTTCTCAACAAAAAGTCTCAGTCGAACCCATCACCTGCTCCTGTTGTTGTCAAATTTCGACCATTAACTTGTACTATTGAACGCGCACATGCGCAGATCATTCTTCACACTTATGCACCTGAATGAATGAATATGGGGATAATAGCCTCCCTGTTTTGTCAGAGAAGGGTTTGTATGCATTTAAAAATGAAGGACGTAAATGATTGTGTAAAATGGTTTCATCTTTACTCTGACAGCCTGGGAAGCAGACAACACCCCCTCTCCCTGCACCCTGCCCCTGGTGCATGTTGGGACCTGCCTGATGGATTCACTGATGCTTAATTGGAATTTGGAGAGGTGTGCTGTCTTCACTAGTTCCACCATAAGCTGCTGTCTTCTCTGACTCCTGAGCTCGGAGTCCAACACAACGTTTGCACCGTTTTAAACTATCATGAAACGACAAACTCACACAATGCCACTTTCTCCATTTGTGAAGTGAGTTTGCATTTGCCTTTAAATGTGCAGCATTTCTGAATATGCTGCACGTTTATCTAAATGTTTGGCTTTTCATCATTTGCCGAGGCTTTGCCCTCTACCAGCCATTACCTGTCAAATAAAGCCTTAAAAAAAATGGTGAGATCAACATGGAGGTATAATTTGTCTACCTCCCATTTAACTACATTATGTTGTCACATGTTCTCCTTTTACAGTGATGTAATAGAACCTAACATGAGAGCTAAGCCCCCCCTTCTTCTTTAAATTATCACAGTAATAGTAGAGAAAACATTTCGCTTCACAGTTTTTCTGCCTATTTGGCATGAAACTTGCACTACACTGGAAACCTTTCTTCTGTCACTGCTTACTGGGACACATAAAAAGAACAGAGCTTTATTTAATGCTCTCAGCAACACCAGTGCTTTCCCTATATTAGTCCAACATCTCAGCTGTATAAAGGCCCATATCAGGATTCTGAAGCAGCTAAATGGGATTCAGCCATCATTAATTTTTATAACAACACTTTTACAGGATCTCTACATTTGCTGTGCGGCTCCAGCAGGGAGATAAAACCGACAGTTTGAGTCCTGCTGGGTGTCGGATGCAGAATCTGGAGTCTCCTCTGAGCCAAAACAAAAACCTGCTGCCTCCCTCTGTCCTCATATTTCCCACAATCCAGCTGGGCATGTCCCCCTTGCACACACACACACACCGAGTATATAAATGAACCTGCACATGCTTTGCTTACATACACAGACCTGCACTGTGACTTGAGCCATCACCTCAGATACATCAAATAAAGTATGTAAACAGGCTTCCATGTCCACAGCACACAGTTTCTCCCTCACACACAAACACACGGCTCAACACTTAATGCCCTTCTATGACTCACTGCACCGCTCCAGCCTTAAAACGTTATGACCATTTATGTGCACAAAGTCCAAACACTCCCCTGTAGAGGCTCAGCGCCGCTTCTTAGAGGCAGCACATATTTGAAACATTTTCTTTTCTCCACTTATAGCAGATGTAACGACGTCTCCTTACTGATGAGCAACTTGATCTTAAGAAGAAGAAAAACAGAGATAGTGGTGCGTCTTCAACTTTTCTTTGGATAACTTACTGACACGTTCAGACATGTTTGTTAAGAAAAACCCTTTATTCTCAATGTACCTGAATAATCCAGCGATTTCAGGTCGTAATTAAGCTGTCCTTTAAGAGTTCTTCCTCGATAAAATGGCCTCAAATTGGCACCAGTGATTTACATTCAAAACTGGATAAGAACATTTTCTTGCTTTCGATCAGAAGTCATAATAAAGAGAGGTAAATGGCTCAAACATATCTATTCAAATAAAGTCAAACGTCTGATTTTGAATTCAAACAATCAATTCCCAAATAAACTATGGTTTACAAATATTTGGATAGCAATGAGGGAGAGATACATTTGTACAGAAATCCCACAAAAATGTTCAAAAATGAAACCTTGTAAATTGGATACCCCTTTTTATTTTCATCTGTATTTCAGCAGCTTTGAAAGACAAAATACAAGTCATTACTGTTCATGATTTTTTTCCTTCCTTCGTAGGGTTACAGAGGGTGGCATTACCCAGAGAGGAGAGCAGTAGAGCTGTGATGGATGACAAAAGTTTGAGGGGGGGAGAATCATGTCCATCAAATAAAACTTCTTCACATAAAACGTTAAATTCTTTGACAAATTCTCTGACATTTCAAGTCTTGGTACTGAACACTTCTTGTGTTGCATTTATTTCACAGGGACTAAAAAAATGTTGATTTTTGGAGAGAGGAAGTGAAATGAAGTGGGCCGAGCTCGTACACCTTTAGAGCATTTTGTGCTGTTTGAAAACGTGCTGAATGAAAAGTCAGTCCTTCTTTATTCCGTTAAACATCTTCTCCCCGGATGTTGTCACCCCGGTGTTAAGGATGAAAAAGCAGCAGATATGTTCGTTAATGTCCATAAAAACAATTACACATGGCAGATTAGAAACTTACACAAACAAACACACCCATTTATGTAATCAGGCAGCTTCAATTCGCCTTTATTTTACTCCTCCGCACACATTGTTTTTTTTTGTTTTTTTCTTTTTTTCTTTTTTCTCACAGTTCTGGATGTATCTACAGTGCCTCAGTTTTAAAAGTGCTGCACATGTTGAGTAGCTATTTACACATAGAAAAATAGGCGGAGGGATACAGACTTTATTGTGGGGCATTTTGCTCACAAAGCCGTGACACTGACATAAATGGTTTTTTTTTCTCCTATAATTGTAAAGAAATGCTTGTTCTTGCAGCGACAAACGCACACATTCAACTGAAACACTGCATAACTGTTAAGAGTCTCTGAAGAAAATAGTCATGTGTTCACATTCTTATACAATATACACTGTACACACTCCGAGGTCGAGTGAGAGCAGGATATGTCTCCTCTCTGAATATGAAAGCACCAAAATGACAATTCATTTCAGCGCAGTGCAAAAGAAGTCTGTTTTTGTTTTTTTTAAACATTCGTCTGAAGATATGACATTCTTTTTTTTCTTCTTCATATTTACATATGATTGAATGAACATCTAAGATCTGTGAATTTTCTTTCTGGTTTTACTTACACAACAAGAATAGTGTAGGAGGGGTTTCCAGTAGGCACAGCCATGAATATAGATCCTCTTTCTTTCTCACACACAAACATGAACACACACACACGGCGCACACACACGTAGGCTTGCTAAATGTCACCTCTCTCTCTCTTTTTTTTTTTTTTTTTTACGCGCTCCAAATTTGGACTGTGATTCTTCACAGGCTCAAGTGAAACAAACGAGCTCGTAAAAATATATTTGAGTCTCCTCAGAATCTGCATCGCTTAATAAAACAATTCTTATAAAGTCTCTCAGGCTGCCTTCACATTACAAGTCTTAATGCTCACATCAGATCTGATCGGGTGTTCGTATTGCTTTTTCAAATGTGGCCTGTGAACTGGTCACAGTCCTGACCTGCACTTTGCAGAAGAACAACAAAGGCGTCTCGTCGCAGCACGGTGTGAATGCAGAAGAACAAAATAAAAACATTTTTTTACGTTATCAAGCTAACATCAGAGTGAACTCGACTTTTTTAGCACTTCAGTAGTTCACGTCTTAGCGGGACTGATAGGCGAACACCCTCAGTTATTGTTTCATCTGCTCCAGAGCAGGTTCTGTTTGGGATAAGAAATCAAAATGCATTAAACTTCCAGTACCGACCAATCAGATCTCTTGATCAGAGGTCTGTGTGTTGGGGAGGCTGACGCACACCGTCTCTCATGGACGAGTGTTCAGGTCAATAAGCCTGTATGATGGTGACAGATCAGGTCTTTTATCATCCTACAACAGGAGCTAAACAAAGCACTGAAGCATTCTACTTTAAGATCTAAACAATCACACTTACTGCTTTTACATTTTTATAAGCCACATGCCATTCGGTTTTTTTCTGTTGGGTTGCAGCTGAAATATTACGAGTTAAAAATGTCAGACTCGCCACATATGAGAAAATAATTAATTTAATTGAAGTAATGGGGAGTATAATATTCATATCCATTGTGCACCAATGATGGTAAGGTGATATTATAAGCCTCATTGTTCACATTCACACAGTCAGTCTTATTTTCTTTCAGTATTTTCTTTCTGGCAGTTCTTCATTTGTCCGTGAGGCTGACCTCGAGGTCGTGCTGCTAAAGAACCGGCTTGTGTCTGATTTAGATTCAAAATATGAAGGTGGCCCAAATCTGAGAAAGTCAGATTGTATGCAACTTGGATTATTCAAGCTGTCATCAAAACATCAGATCCAAGTCATATAGACGACATAGATTCCGGTTTCTTTGACCTGCAGTGTGAACGCAGCCATAGCAGCTCACTCAACAAAAGAAGCGCACAAAGGGAGCCGCTTAAAACGACAACAACAACAAAAATCCCCCCCCCCTTTTTTTTATGAACTTGTTGCTCACACTCACACCGGCGAGGTGCTGGATAAGACTGGCTGGCTCGCTTGAAAAAAACGGATCGAGTGATCCCGGGTCTAGCTGGTGTTGACTTTAAGATTCTTCATGCGGTGCAGCAGCGAGTCCTTCTCCATCTGAGCCTCAGCCAGCGCCATCTTGGCTCGCGACAGCTCCAATTTAAGACATTCGTTTTCCTCCACCAGCATCTGTAAACCAGGAGAGACGTGGACAAGAGTGAGGCACGCTGTCCGCTCGTTATGTAGCGTCCTAAAAAACTTAAACTCAACATTAATTAATGAAGGTTGTCATGGTGAACCTGCTTGACGGTCATGGAGATGAAGCAGAGTGTGCTGACGTTTTCTTTTCCATTCATCAACACGTCTGTATCACATCGCACCTTCTGTTCTGTGCCGTCTTCACTTCTGTACACTTCTCTGTTGTTATTCTCTCCTTTTTCATTTTCCCAAACTGAACAGACCGACATCAAACAGACTGGACTTCTCTCTGCGGATCGACTGCATTTAGTCGTCTTGATTCTACCCACCATGCACTTTCCCTTTGTAACGGTTTGATCCTTCTGACAATGGTAGTACGATACAATATCATAGGATGCAATACGATGCCACTGAGGAAATTGTGTTGATCCACGAGGTGCAGTGAAAACTAAAATCTACCTTACTTAAGACCTTTATCACTTGTTGAAGGTCCGAACACAATGAAACAAACAGGTAGAGATTCTAAAAGGTTGTCCCTACCTCTCTGGACAGAAACCGATCAAATCTGCAAACAAAGACTCTATGAAAAGGAGTCAAATGGTAACTGGACGTTTTTTGGCCTGGTGATCTGTGAGACACTTGTTGGTCAGTGAAATCTTCTGGGCCTCACAAGTAAAACATTATGTAAAAGCACAGGCGTGAGAAGGTCTGGGTAAACAGTAGGAAATAAGAAAGCTCATCACTGGTGTCTCTTCACACTAACACAGTCATGTTAAAATGACAACATGCGTGTTTGGTTGTTTTTGTTCACAGGACTTGTGGGTTGAAAAACTGAATTATGTAACTATTCAATGCACTATTCTTGTACTCTGCATAAAATTAAAGAAAAATATGACTCCCACTGAAATAAAATGGAAGCCAAACATGGAGCTGGAATCATCTGAAAACCACATTTTGGCATCATGTGAAAAGATTTCGAGGAAAGAAATGGTCTTCCTCGTTTGTCGGAGGAAAAAGTCCAGAAGAGGAAAAAGAGATGAGCTGGAAGAAACGGAGGTTTGTTTCCAGTTGTCGTGGGTGTCGTTTTGTGCCAATCAACCCAAACACGATACTTTCTTACGTTTTCTCTGCTGGAAGGAGGTGGGCTGGTGGGCGGGGCTTGTGTCTGCGTCGCCTTCGGTACAGCGCAGACGCTGCCCACCACCTCAGGGAGCGGACTCAGAGCGCTGTCAATCAACACGCCATCCTTCCGGGGTTTGGCCTCGGCCGTTGTGTCCACTGCGAGGAGCCAACAAAGACAGAAGAGGTTTATTTGGGAGGTGCGGGCGAGGAGAGCTCGGGCGTAAAAGCATTTCGTCGGACATGTTACGTAAGCGCAGTGAATGGGCTGTGAAGGGGAGGTGTGGCAGATGTGTGGCAGATGAGAAGAGCGTGCGTTTCTAACCTCCGATGGAGAAGGAGCCGTCGTCTCTCCTGTGAATGACGAGGCTGTCCACGTGCAGCGTGATCGGAGAGTGCTCCGAGTCGGAGAGGTTGTCACGTGGGCCGTCGTCCTGCAGCGGAGAGGACAGACAGTTTAGTGGAAAAGTGAGAGTGTGTGTCTGTGTGTGAGAGAAATGAGCCCCATGAGTTCCACAGCAAACCTACTCACGCGTAAAGGAACCCGAGAGAGAAGACAGGAAGGCCTTTATCATTAAATATTCAGTTCAATCCAAATTCCAATTAGGCCATGGTTCAAAATATTTCACTTGGTTGTGGAAGCTGCTACACTGTTTGACTTTGACTTATGAGGTCTATTAGTGCTACACAATTGAAAAACTAGGACAACAATCCTGCTGGAAATTTTGTAGGAAAACACAAGAAGAGGAAAATGACACCCAGACACCCAGGATGCTCACCTTTAAGTGGATGTGTGTGTCCCTGACGCTGATCTCCATGGGCAGCACCAGCGGCGCGGAGTCGTCCTCCAGGAAGTGGGCCAGGTTACGCATCGTGGACATCAAGAAGCTGGCCTGGTATCCGTGGAGACGCAGCTGCAGGAAGCCGTTGCGCACGGCAAGCGGGGAGTGAGCGGCGGCGCACGGCCCGCTCTCCAGGCGGGCCCGGACCTCCGGACTGTGGAGGCCCCTGGCGGACGCGGAGCTGAGGTCGCCTCCAGCTGTGGGAGCGAAGGAGGGCGTTAGCATTAGCCTCGGTGTCTTATCTGTGGGGGTGCGCTGACGATTTTGTTCTCATTAGGTTATTATTGGAGTCTAAACTTCTCAGTCCGAGTTTGTTGATGAATTCTCTGCACCTCAGGGAGCGTTTAGAGAAATGCTTCATCTCTAATGTGATTAACTAACCTGCCCATCTAATTTGTTTAATCCACCTCATCCTCCTCCACCTGATCCCACAGTGACCATCATGATCCCACAGCAGGGGGGGGGGAGGAGTGGGCGGAGGCCAACAATCCTCCTCAGCTTCTTATTGAATCATATTTGTTTCAATAAGGTAAGCACGCGAGCACGCTGGACGAGGCTGAGAGATCCAAATCTGGGACGTCTTATCGACCGAGGCTAACGGGGTTTGCACTTCAGTTTGACTGCAGTGAATGAGTTTAGTTTCATTACAATGGTCGTGTGCACGCCATTTGAAAAAAAAGGAATGCGTGTTGAGGCCAGGTGTGAAGAAAGGGGTAAGTTTGATATCGGCATGATATTAGAAAAAGAAGACAGCAGGAGAGAAAAGGTTTGAAAGAAAAGCTGGAAAAGAAAAAAGAGAGAGGAGCGAGTCCTGAGGTAGGCCGAAGGAGAGCTGAGAATTCGTGCGATCCCACGGGCTCTTCACTGCAGTGATGTTTAATTATTTCAAGGACCGGGGATTTGAGGGTGCGGAGGAAACTCCCACCTCAGTATCGAGAACTCAAAGAGAAATTTTAACCACAAGAACTGAGACGGAGGAGTTGAACATTTTCCGAGAATAACGTTTTGGGGTTTTTTTTTATTCCTGAGCGACCTCAATTTGACTCTCTTTGTCACAAAATGTGAGAAAAGACGGGACTTTATTTCTGTCACGAAAAAGACGACAGAGGAGGTGAATAGTGAGGAACGTGACAAACGGGCGGGTTGAAAGAAGAGGTTAAGAAGTCAGAGATACTTTCCAAACATTTAGCTGGCCAGAACACTTTAACAGGAGGAAAAGAAGCACTAGAAGACAAACAAGTGTTTTCATTATGGAGGTGAGACGTGTGAGCCATCCCTCTGGATAGGAAAAAAAGAGTCAAGAGAGGGTTAATGCCACAAAGCAATTACATCCACACACACACACACACACACACACACACACACACACACACACACACACACACCTGACAGCTTCCTGAGATACAACATTTTTTCTGTTATTCCGGGATGGAGGCAAAATGAGGCAAGACAGGAGTGAGTAGGGAGAGAGAGAGAGAGAGAAGGGGAGGGCGGGGGAGGCAGCTAAGGACTGAGCGTCTGTGATAAGACAGGAAGGGAAGAGAAAAGACGGCCGAGAGAGGGAGGAGGAAGAGGAGGAGGAGGAGGGTTAAATGACAGAGGATTAATAGGAAGATGGAGTAGGAGCTGGAGGGAAGTGTGAGGAGGAAAGGTGGAGGAAGAAAAAGGAGGAGGAGGAGGAGGAGGATGGCTCTTTTGAGATAGGAGGAGAGGTAGCGAGGGGGGTGAAGCTGGCGTTGCTCTCATTGCCTGAATCATTGGAGTGAAACTGCAAAGTCTGCTGCAGTGGAGAGATGAGGGGCGAGAGAGGAGGGGGGGAGGAGAGAGAGAGAGAGAGAGAGAGAGAGAGGGAATTAGGCAGGGCAGAAGAAGAGAAGATCAGGGGTTAACAGCAGCCTGCACAAATAGCCGCAGTTCATTTGAATCTGGCGCGCGCACACACACGCACAGTTGAAGTTGTGGGCCTAATGTTGCAAATAATGGGAGCACTCACTCCATTACTGTCAAATTTAACCTCTCACGCACACACCCACGCACACACACCGGAGTAAAAGAGACGCACCCTCTCCTGCTGAGCAATGAGCAGTCAAACACACACGCACACACACATCATGCCATCACTTGCAGGATATCTGCTAGCGTCATCAGAGCATGCTTTAGAGCAAAAGACATCCTGGAAATGAGAGTTCACAGGAGACGCACTAGAAGAAAAACACACACTGGCAATCTGTGTACACACAAACATACACACACACACACACACACACACACGTAAAGAGACACTCTGAGGCAGGCATGCGTGTTAGGTCACAGATGGTGAATGAACACACAGCAGTTACCTTGGCTGCTTTGAGCAGGTATTGGTACTGAACCCACCATACCTGTGGAGGGGGGAGTTACGCAGGGTAAATAAAAGGAGGGAGGGTGCGTGTGTGTGTGTGTGTTAGTGTGTAAATGTGAGTTTTGGAAACAGAGATTCCAGAATTAGTGCTGCAACGTTTTTTTTTCATTTTCAGGAATGACTCCTCTACTCCTTATCATTTCAAATCAATTCACTTCCTGTGAAAAAACTCACAGCCCAATGTGCTGTGTTCATGTTCGGCTTTGACCATTTTAACGGTATAAAAACTCTAAATATTCAATTAACAATCATGACCAAACAAGAAGAAAAAAAAAAAGTCTTTCACATGTATGAGTGGCACCAAACGTTTACCACCTTCCTGCTTCTATTGATGATGGAATATCCTGCCTGTCCCTCCATCTGTCAGTCTTGTGTTAAACGTTGACCCAGCCATTGAAAAAAAAATAAAAAATAAGCATAGCAGGGGCCGCTCATGAAGCGTCCTGATGGTCCACGTCTGCTCTGAGACCTTTCTCACACATCCTTCCTTTCTCTCTCACTCTACTGTCAAATAAGGCTATATATGGCAAAAAGATCGTCCAAAAAGAATTTTCACAAGTGTAAAAGTAGGAGCACGAGGTCGTTTAAATTCACACACGTGTCGCTGGCTTTCCTCAGCAGTTCTTTCTTGTTCCATAGCTGCCTTACATGTGCGCTCGATATCATAACAAATGCCTCTTCACTTTCATCTTCCAACATGAACCAGAGGCTGCAGCCTCCAAACCTCTATTTTGGTGCATTTTATTTTATGTAATCATCCAACTCACATTTTAAAATAACATTTTGTCAATTTAAGGTTAGAGATACCTTACTGTGAATTATTTTGCAATGTTTTAAAAGGCAGTTTTTTTTCAAATGCACGTGGAGATGTGATTCCGTGGAGAAAACATACAACAGATAAAAATAACGAGTCATAAAGTGAGGTGTGTTGTCGTGCTGGTTCTCACCCAGGCTGCGGTTGCTGAGGTACTGCCTCAGGCTGACGTTGCCCAGCTGGCTTGGTGTGACCTGTCCCACCTCCAGAGCCACGGCCGTGCTCTCGCCCTCCGCCTCCATGGCCACACACACCGACCGCACCTTCAGCATCAGCACGGACACCTGGGAGAAAAAAAAAACATGGACAAAGAGAATCAGCCAGTCTTCCAGGTAGGCGACCTCAACAGTTAAAAGTGGAAGGAGAATCTCGATCCATCCATTCTGTAACAACTGTTTTTGACTTTTTTTTTGAATTTTTTTTTAAGGAACTTCTCCTTCCTTCTTGTAGTTTTGCAGTCTTACTATATCTTTGGTGGGATCGTCAGTGCTCTGGGACGTGGCGCTGACAGTGTCTGGGGACACGCCCCCCTCCTGCTCGCGGCCAATCGCAGCCTCGGCGGCACTCTCAGTGTTGCTCTGCTCACTGATGGCATCCTTGAAGCCTGACATGGACACGTCATCTGTATCATAAATAAAGATATAAAAACACTTTGTTGGGTTACTATGACTGAGTGTGCACTACAAAGCATCATCAGAGCGCTTCACATCCCCGACTGCATCACAACAATGCTGCCCCCTCCTGGTCGACACACTTACCTACCACTACATGTGATGTGACGGTGTGTTTATTTTAAAATCGACCTCTAAATGAGGAGCCCAGATGTCAGAATAAGCTTTCGTGCTTCAGAGACATTTGTGATGGAAACAGACGGATTGAGAGGTTTCATTGAATAGAAAAGCCGTTTTTCATTTTGGAACTTCAATCAAAGTGAAGAGTTTGGGTTAAGCAGGATTTATCTTCTGGTTGGATTAGAATCTTATTGAGACACATTTTGTGTCCATCTCTCTTTTTATTATGATTCTTTAAATGAAAAAAAATGCATGTTTGCATTCTGCACCAGTCATTTTAAATCCATGTGATGTCATCGTTATCGTTGGGCCACGTATCCTGTAACGTGTCATGATCAACCACATCGCCTCATCACCGCCGACACACACAGTCCTAAGCAACGACTCGCTGTGTCAAACATGCATCAAAGATGGCCGCACCTCTCTCCAGCAGACTGTACGCGTCTCCGTCCTCCATCAGGTAGCTGTCGATGGAGATGTTATCCAGGGACTGCAGGGACGGGCTTTTCTTCATGTTCTTGTAGGAGACAGAGAAGCTGGACTGGGAACGGTCCCGCATCAAGCGACCACTACAACACACACACACACACACACACACACATAATGCATGTAGAAATGTGAAGAGCTTTTTTTTTTTGTATTTACCTGGGCAACAAGTCACATGCAGTTTAATGATTGAATTCAAAGATAGTATATAAAAAAAACAGGTGTAGTTTTCTTTCTTTTCTTTCATCTGATATAATAGGACTTCTATTCTTATGCAAAACGACTGAGCTCTGAGAGAGCTGACAGCTCTTACTCTCAAAGTCATGAATCAAATATGTCTTTGTTCCTTTGTGTGATGTCGTCTAAGGTCATGTTAGATCTAAGCGTGCTATCCTCCCAAGCGTCAGAAACGATCACAACATACACGATCAAACGGGCTCCCATAAAAGACAAGAGAACACAAGGCTCGAGAGGGGAAAAAAAAAAAAAAAAAAAAAAAAAGAAGAAGAAGAAGAGAGAACTGTCACAAACAAGAAGCTTTTCGCTTGTACGACCATCAACCGCCAGTCAACAAGTGGACGCCAAACACAGGGAAAACACACAGACGAACACCAGAGAGTCATGCACACGTGCAGACGCATGCCCGCGGGGGGATTCTCAAACACACTCAGCGCTCACTGAAGAGTAAAAGAGCCAGTCACGCACACGCTCGTTAGCACAGCGAGACACAGATCCATTGCCTTACATGTTTGACATGGAATAAAGGGAGGTGGATCTGCTGGAGTTTGAGGAGCTGAGGAGGTCAGAAACCACAGACAAACTTCCTTTCCTTGGTAGAGAGAAAACACACACACACACACACACACACACACACACCTCACAAGGGTCAGAGCAGAGGTCAGGAGGCAGTTAAGGACGTGAAGGAGTTAAAACAAGAGGATAAAGTAGATGAGGACAAAGACAGGATGTTGAAGCACACGGCCAAAGAACGTTCATGATGTCAGAAACATTCACATGTTTGATTCAGGAGGCTGACAAACACTGGTGAGGGGGGTTTGACGCACAGCTCTTGTGTTCAGAAGACAGATTCATTTAAAAGAGAAAAATGTTTCAATTCAGTCGAGTCGTGTCGCCTCGAAGAAGTAATGAAACTGTAGTATAAAAACAACCAGCCTCTCTGTGTGCTGGTCAGATTACCTTGATATTGACTGAGGCATCTTGTTGGCAGCGTCTTTGTCGCTCCAGTCTTTGCTGCTCAGAGGGTCCAACAGGGACTCACCGGTCTGCGTTTTACAATCTAATCCAGCTCCTACTTCTTCACCCCCGGTCAACCCATCAACAGCCGCCTCGCCCCCTTCCTCTGAACTCCACCTCCCTGGGTTCTTAGCTGTAGTCCTCTCCTCCAGTGAGGCTTTGTGATTGAAGTCAGGACGTGTAGCTGTTGATGTGGATGTGGGGACGAGCGGGGCGGGGCCGTCCGAGCCGTCGCCACAAAGCAGCTGGTCTACCGTGTTGCATGCACCTTTGGCTGCTGCTGCTCCTTCAGACGCCGATCCAGCTCCCTCGCTCCCTTTCTCCACCCCGTCCCCGCCATCGCTCCCGGGCTCCAGAGTGCCTCGGCTCTCCGACGGGGAGAGCTCCGAGCCCAGAGGAGACCTCGAACCCTCGGGCTGAGAGACGGGCTTCAGGAGCAGGGACACCTCGGCGCTTTTCAGCAGAAGGCCGAGGCAGACGTTGAAGGGCTGGTGGTCTGCGGGAGGCTTCGTGGGATCCTTACGATCTTTCTTGGAGCCCATCTCCTCCAGGTCCTGCTGCAGGGTCTGCTGCAGGGCTTTGATGCTGCGCTGAAGTTGCATAAGAAACACGTACTGCCGGTGGCTCACCTGGACACACAAAACAAATGGTGGTTAATACACCTAGCTGTGATGTATTTACACTCTTTGAAATCTGCCTGTGACAAATAAGGAATACATTAACACGTTAATTAGTTATAAGGCAGTAGTCCAAGCCATGATGCAAATAACGTGTGTTGCTGTAGTTTCTTGTAAATAATGGCAACTTGGACAATCCACCACTGAGCTTCCTCTGAGAACGTAACATTGTGAGGTTAGCTTTGTGGTTTGTGCTAAGTTTACATCCTGGCGTCCTGCTATGTTACCTCCACAGCTGAATTTAAAAAAAAACTATCACCTATCCTAAGAACAAACGTGCACAAGCATTCATCTTATGTGATGAAGCAGCACTTTACATTTAAGAAATTTGATTTGTCAAGAAACGTATTTAATTATTCTTAAGAACAACATACCTGAGCGCTTAAATGCTTCTGCACGTGCACTAAAGCCTGCAAACTTGCATCTTTACTGGATGATGATAAAGAAGAAGAGGTGGACGGCAGACTGTCCAATGAGTGTGGTTTATGTAGTCCGTTACTGGGAGGCTGTGTGGCCTCGCTGCCGTGAGTTGAGGTCGGCGCGCTATCGGTGCTGTAAAACTCCTTTAGCAATCGTTTCCTCTGCAGCCGTGCGACAGCCTCTCCGGATGTGCTCCGGGACATGCTCGATCCGGCTGCACATCTGAGCCTCTCCTGGTGCTGAACTATCTTCGCAGGCTGACACGCCCACACGGTAAGAGGGAAGGAGTCCACGAAGGGCTGCGGCCGCCCTTTTCCTCCACGGGTGCCTTCATAGTCCACCCAGAACTGGGCAAAGTGCAGCGCCCAAAAGTCACAAACGGCTGGCATCTTGAGGGCATCTGTGCCCATAGTCGGCGACACCAGGCCGCGGTAAATGTCGTGGAGCTTAGTGTCTTGTTCGTGTGCGTGACGCTGGAAGACAGGGTGCAGCAGGGGTAAGGAGGAGGAAGTGCGAGGGAACGAGGAATAAGAAGGGGAGAAGAAGGGCTCCTCCTCGAAGGCCTGCAGCAGGGCTTCAAGGTGGGAGCGGGTGCAGTTCGCCGGTTGCCGGGTGTTCGTGGCGACCATTTCTGACGTCTGCACTGATATGGAGCGAGGCAGATCAGCAGGACAGGAAGCGTCTGGATCGGTGGGAATAACCAGCTGAACGGCAAGGAAAAAAAAATACAGAAAATAAATACCGGAGAATTAAAAAGAAATACTTATCCCGAGCAAAAACCTGTTTTGTCAACATTTCACAGTCTCACCTTCAGCATGAGTCCGTCAATCTTGATGTCGACGTGCTCTTCGGGTTTCTGAGAGTCGCTGAGCTTGTAGATCTCCATGAACTGCTCCAGACTCTGCCTGAGGTCAAGAGCGAAAAGGTTGATCCAAACCAAGCTGCGAGGATCCAGGACCAGCTGCAGGGCGTTCAGCTGGGCGTACAGGTTAGGACACGGAACTGGAGGAGACGGGAAGAAATATGTGGTTACACATTCTTTCGCACGTATAGAACTTGGAAAGGGGAAGAAGAAGAAAAGTCCCAAAGAGAACAAGAAACAATGATTTTATTTCCCTTGCTTGACAAAAAAAAAAGAAGATTTGTAACTGTTTGAAAAATGTTTCCTAATGGCGACAAACTGATAGCATGAATTAATTGGGTGATTCTTTATCCAGAGCATTGAGTGGAATTCAGAAAATCAATGCCCTCTCAGCCACACCGCTCAATGAGTTCCCCACATCTGAATTACTCTACTTGCATAGATCGGAAAGAGACGAGAGGTGCAGTAAGTTGCTGTCAAAACAGTGTGCCTGGTGTACAAACACAGCCACTTACACAGCGCGTGACCTACTAATGAGGATTAATGCTTTTTAAAGCGAGATGCTGCTTTCATACAGTGTTCACTTAAAGTCTTACTGGGGTAGTCTTTTCCATCGGGGAAGTAGTACTCCGTGAACTCCACGTGAATGGCTGGCATCTCTGGGGGAAGGTACAAGGACTTCTTGTTGCAGGAGATCATGGCTTTGGGGCTGGAGCGACGCTGGTCTGCAGTTGAAACCTGCAGAAAGACGAGCAGAGGTCGACTCAGAACTGTCAGTCAAACTCTGTGTGGTCCGAGTGAGTCCCTATCTAAAAGGTTGGAGAAGGCAAAGTGTGTTTGTTGTGACCTGGTAGATGCTGAAGTCGGCCATCCTGAGGACCACAGAGCTGGACATGAGCTGCGTCTTTGGGCTTTGATCGGGGGGAGGACTGAAGGAGACGCTGGAGGAGGTGCTTATCTTACCTGAATAGAAAGAAAGGAAAGGAAGGAAGAGAAGGGGGATATAAAAAGAGGAACAAAATGAAACGGAATGGAAAAGAAGGGGGGGGGGGGATAGACAGAGCAACAACTCTCTGATTAGAAACCTGTCTGACTCGCAAAAAAAAAAGGTGTGTATCACCGCACACAGCCGTGCGCACACACACCGTGGTACCTGGCTCTAGGCACCAGCAGCACTGGGCTGGAGGCTGTGTGTGTGAGCTCCACTCTAGGAGTCCTCCCTCTGCCTCTCTAAGCCCTACTCCTCCTCCTCCTCCTCCTGATCTCTCCTGACTTCCTAGAGGCCCATACACATCGTCCCTAAGGGACACTGGAGGACAGAAAACCCACAGGGATGATGTTCTTCACGTGCGTACCAGGAGATTTAACAAGAATGTACTCCTCAAATAAATTGATTTGCACCGCACAACTTGTCGTTTATGTGTGTGTGTGTCTCTGCGTGGGTGTGTGTGTGTGTCCTTACTGTGTTGTGGGGAAGTGTGCGCAGGGGGCGGGCCTTGCTGGTCTCGCACTGTGCTCTTCAACATCTCCACGTTGGACTTGAACTCATCGAGCAGACTCCGTGCCCAGCCCTCTCTGGTCTTTGTGGCCTCACTGTAGTGCATCCAGTGGAGACAACTTTCCCCTGGAGAGGTTAAAAAGCAAAACGTACTTAGTTAGGTATCCATTATTTGTTTAAAGTAAATCCTAAAGCTGCCATGAGGCGTTTTTTATCTAGACATGGTAAGGAGTGAAAGTAGTAGATAAGCGATGTCTCGATATGACTTGAAAGGAAAAGAGATGGAGGAAAACGATCATTTCTATGAAGTTATTTTCACGTCTGTAACAGAACTTACCAACATGCTGCTAAGATGACAATTGACTGTTGAAATGTTTGAAAATCATCATGGTACATCTGGACTCTTGCTCTGCTTTTAAAGATTCGTGTATGCTTTTTTTTTATTGTGATTTTAATTTCTCTACATACTTCGTCTTGTACGAACGCTATTTTTTCATAAGAATCTTTCTATTTGTCCTTTGGTCCAATTAGTTTAAAAGCACTGAAACTTGAGACTGGTAATTTTCTTAGAATGACTGCGGTAGTGTATATTGTCTTGATACTGTAAATCCAGAACATGATGTAACAAGAAAAAATAAAAATAAAAACTGCAACTATCGAAGAAAAAAGCTAACTGGAACAAGAAGAGAGTGTGAATCGTTTTTTATAGGATAAAGGATAAAAGGAGATAGAACAGAAAGAGAGGAGGATGCTGTTTAAGGATTGTGTGTTTGGTCTATGGGAAGACAAATCTATAATTCCTGCAAGTCTGCTCAGAAGAGATCATTGGCGTACACTCTGACGCCTTCTCTAAGTCTATTTGATGTGAAGCAATAAAAGATGCAGCTGTTTGCAGACGGATTAGTGAGTACTGCATAGCAGTCGAGGTTAGATGGTGTTAAAATCTCTGCAGAATTGACACCTGCTCTGTGGAAAGGGTAGTAGTCCAGAGTGATGGCGCTGAAGGAAAGCTGCATGGCTCCACTTGCTATTCTCTTATTCCTCACTGCAGAGAGGGATGAAAAACAAAAAAATAGTCAAGTTGAATATTTTTAGTGAAGATGTTGGCACACTTGTTTCTTTGGCATGGAAACGCCATGAATATGCACGTGGAGAAATGCACATGTAAATGTGTCAATCTGCGCGTGTGTGTTTCACCTTTGTCCTTCGCGTGGGTGTCGTCACAGATGTGCAGGTCGAGGTGCGTGATCTGCAGGTGGTGGGACGTCTCGCACACGTCGAAAGCGCTGAACAGGTTGGCCATGGATGCACTCTGGTCGGCCGCTGAGGACGCCTGCTGGGTGCGAACTTGCTGGGCTGAGGGGGGCGCTGATGACACCTGATCAACAGAGGTGCACGGGGGGGGGGGAGTGCAGTTGTACGATTAATGACAATTCACGTGCTGATAGTAAAGGTTGTGATTGTAAAACCCTTCAGGCTGTTGTCTCGTGTAAGTGTTGCTCCTTAAAGTATTAATTCTATTTTTGTTTTGAACCGTAGCGACACATTCAAATAGCTCTAAGCATGAATAAAAAGCTGGATCCTGCAATTCTCAAATCGACCAGCAGATGGAGTGTCAAACTTATTTTTACAGCCTATGATAGAAACAAACATTGACCACCCTAAATTTGATGGAAACTTGTGTTTTTATGATTGTGCGAAAAAAAAAAAAAAAAAAAAAAAAACTGGCAGCAGACGGAGATGAAGATGGTGCACACAGATTGACGCCATATGGCATGAGTGGAGTGGCACAGAGAAGGGGCAGACATGATTCCTTGGTTGCAAGGACAAACAATCAGACCATGACAGAGTCCATCCACAAAGGGGGGAATGAGGGCATGGACCAGGAAGGGTGGAGAAACATTAAAACATTGGGGAAAATAAGAAAAGGAGACAGCAACGTGGAGAGGAATCAACAGTTTCAGGAGTGTTAAAGAAGACCATGAAATGCTCCATTTGACCTCAATACCAGGAGAAAGGCAGTTGTGTGTGCACCTGTTCTTCCGTGGCCATGCTTTTCCTCTGCTGTGCGGACTTCTCCATGGCCTCGCTCAGAGACTTGGCATACTGCACCATGGCTTTGAGCTGGGAGTCGGTCAGCACCCAGAGCAAGTCATCCAGGATCAGAATCAGCTTGGTGGCCACAACGTTGCAGTCCTTAATCTGTGTCAGACAGAGCCGTTAGGTATGAACATGTATTATGCAGATGGAGGTGGCCTGAGAGCTCCAATTAATGTAAAACGACACCTGCAGGGGAATTCTCTTATTGTGTGACCTCTGTGTTCGTAAAAGAACTGCTTTCTCCTGACTCTGAAAAGGCCAGCGAAGCACACGTCACATGCTTTTAATCTGTTCAACTCTAAACTGTGTATCCCCTTTATAACAAGAACTACACTGGCAGCATTTCTGGAAGTGAATATTGTGAGAAATAGTTTATTCAGTGTTTCTGTAAAAGGAACAAATGGGGTCGACGACACTGATACAATATTCTTTGTGCACTTTATGCAGCCTTCTATTAAATCTATACAATCCAAAACAGACAAGAGTGGTGTTTTTGCTTGAATGCATACTACCCAGTTGATAAATTCCTTCTGTCTCAGCCCGTGGGGCAACACAGAGCGACTATTGTTCGCAGCAGATAAGAGGATGTTTCTTTGAGAAGCCGTTTCAGGCGTGCTCTGGCAGATTTCCTTCAGTGGCTGTCTGATTGTATTGGAGGGATATGTGTGCGCGTGTGTGTGTGGGTGCGCGTGTTGCTGTGTGTGTCGATGTTTGATGCTGACCCGTCTCTTCAGAGTGACTCGGATCTTGGACTGGTTTGTGATGAGGCGAATCGGAGCGCTCAGCATCTCATGCTCGGCGCTCTGGATCGCGTCAGCTTCAATTCGTATCATCTGCCAGCTGATCTCCTTGAACGTCAAGATCTGGACAACACGGGTATGTTAGAACCAGGTAAAAAACTTTTGGTGACAACATTTAAATGACAAAAGAAGAAGAAAAAAAAGTGACTGACCTCTCCTCTTTGAGGGTCTTGGATGCGGGTGAAACGCAGGTCGCTGATGCTCCAGCTGGTGTTGACGCTGTAGACCTGCAGCTGCGAGAGCTCAAAGGAGGCGTTGAAGGCCTTGGCACTGATCCTGATGACGATTGAGTTGATGGACAGTGAAATCCCCTCGACCACCTTCTCAGCAAAGCCATATTCACTGCATGACACGGAGAGGTGGACAACCTTTTTTTACACACATTAAAATGTTTCAAAACAGCAAAGCACCCCTGACCTGACTCGTAAAAGAAGACCGAATCAAAGTGAGGAAGTGAAAGGACTTACAATAAAGGACTCAAATACAACAACTGCCCTTAAAATGAGTTCATGTTGAGCAAGTGAAAAATGTCATCAAGATTCATTTAGTGCATCTCTTTCACTCCTGGAACCCAAAGGTTCATAGGTCAGATGATGAAATCTGAGATTTAAAAAAAAAAAAAAAGTAGAACACAAACAGCTGCAGTACTCACTTTTGTCCGGATGCTGTTGCTATGGGAGACGGCCCATTGGGGGGACGAGGCTCATCACAAGTACTCATCTCCATCACCACTTTATCCAGGGTCTGTAACAAAGTCAGAGGCTTCACTTTAGGACCTAGAATGGTTGTCTTTACGAAATGTTCTTCATAGCTTTAGACTGTTTAATAAAAACATACACTGCCTACATACATGTTGTTGCATCTCTTTACTCTGTTTTGTCAGCCTGTTTCTGCGGTTCCACCTATTTACAAATACTCTTCAAATGACCATGATTTGCTGTGCACTTCAAGCTGGCGTGTTTTTGCATCATAAAGTAAGCATGTGAGTCAGGTCATTACGATTTTAGGCTTCAGAGTGTCGTGACTCACAGCATATTCAACAAAGTGCTCTTGTTCATCCTTCTCAAAACCATGCCATTTATATTCTACTGTCACGATAGTTATGCTTCATGATTGACGGACTGTTTTGTTCCCCTGATATGTTTGTTGTAATACCTTATATAAAGATCAATCATGAGGCCTTACATGTGAGGAAGCCACTTTTATGTTCTGCTGAGAAAAAAGGAGCGTGTGTTTCCTGTGGTTGCTGCTGGTTTCAGGCAGCTTGTGAACTGGGATCTAACAACCACCTGGGGACTGGGACCAGCCTGGCAGTCAGTCAACCCAACACCTGCGCCCCCGTGCGCAGCGAGGTGGCAGCCGTGAGGGGAGAGGCTTGTTTATGAATCATGCTCGATCGAACCCTCGTCACATGATGCGGGGGGAAAATTGTCCCCATTGGAGCAAATCTGGAGAGCAACAGGAGCCAAGCTGAGGAGCTGTGGGAGGACAACAACCGAGTCTGCAAATAACACTGAAGTTACTTCTACAGCTGCTTTAGGGGAACCTGAGTGCTCTGTTTTAACAAGCTACGCCTTCTGGGGATGACGCATCCGCTGACATCTCCAGGGTCCTGATGTAGGGGGCAAGCACTACTTCAGATACACCAAGCGAAACGTTCATTCAGGGTAGTCCAACTCGTTGGTGCTGCTGTTGACGAACAAGCACATTGTGGTGTCTTTCTGCGGCACTTCAGATGTCAATTACCATTTTTTTGTTTCACAAGACGGTCTGATTATAAACGATGCATGACTACAAGGGGATGAAAGGCCCAGTTCAGTGTGTTCAGATTTGGAAACGGAACCTTAACGAACGATGAGAAAAGGACACAATGATTGTTTAGCAACTTACACAGCAGGTGTGAGAGGAGAAACTTACCAGAGAGATTGGGTGAGTCTTTAACTTTGTCCATGGTATCTGTGGATGAAAAACAGAACAGCAGCTCAGCTTTCCAGCCTCACAGGAGTCTCACCAATACAACAACCGCTTGATCTCTTCGAGCTCCCAAAATGTAATTTAGCAGCCGGAGGGGTGCACAAAATTACATTAAGGCAACCGAACGTAGCGTAGGATTAAATCAAGCAGAGGGAGCAGGCGGTTAAGCTCAGATGTAAAGGAAGAGAAAAAATAAATGAATAAACGTGTGACAATAGACTGACAGGCAGCGTGTCCGGTTCAGCTCCATTAATCCTCAACACGCGTCAAGTCTGAGTCAAATTTCATCGTGAAATACATGAAATGCTTGTGTTAGATTGCCGTTTTTCTCCCCCCCCCACACACACACACACAGAGTCAGTCAGAGTAAATCAAGAAGTGAGAAAGGGTTCAGGATTTTACTGCTGTAAGTGAATTAGACATGCATTTTTTATTTGCCTTACGTCTGTCAGGCCAGTCAGTTTCAGACGTCACAGAAGAAGCATTTACTACGGCTTAAATCTGTGTAATTATGCGTAATCAATAAAGCAACCTCTATT